>NW_009703595.1:8436-9151 GCF_000703405.1 Apaloderma vittatum | reverse complement strand
GCTCGAGAGGTGATCCTGCCCCTCGGCTCTGCTGAGACCTCGCCTGCGGTTCTGCGCCCGGCTCTGGAGCCCCCAACACAAGGATGTGGAGCTCCTGGAGTCGGTCCAGAAGAGGCCGCAAAAATGATGAGAGGGCTGGAGCAGCTCTGCTATGAGGACAGGCTGAGAGCTGGGGCTCTGCAGCCTGGGGAGAGTTTACAGCAGCCTCCCAGTGCCGAAGGGGCTACAGGAAAGCCAGGGAGGGGCTGCCCACAAGGGCTTGTAGTGACAGGACGGGGGGGCAGGACAATGGGTTTAAACTAGAGCAGGGGATTAGACATCAGGAAGAAGTTCTTCCCTCTGAGGGTGGCAAAACCCTGGCACAGGATGCCCAGAGAGGTGGAGGAGGCTCTATCCCTGGAGACATTCAAGGTCAGGCGTGACGGGGCTCTGAGCAACCTGATCCAGTTGGAGATGTCCCTGCTCGCTGCAGGGCGTTGGGCTGGAGGACCTTTAACAGTCCCTTCCAGCCAAACATTCTATAATTTCTCCACCTCAGGCCACGGCAAAAAGTGCTGCACCCCATGGATAAACCTCCAAGCTCCTTCAGGATGGCTCTAGGACCGCCAAGCTACACCCCCTGCGCAACCCTCCCCTTCTGGGACAGCTTTTGGGACCCTCCCCCAGCTCACCCGTGAGCTGCGTGACAGCGGTGGCGGCCAACTCCTCGGCAGCC
>NW_009703595.1:7788-8001 GCF_000703405.1 Apaloderma vittatum | reverse complement strand
GCCACGAAAGGGCACGCAGCTGCGGAGGGCGGGCGGCGGTGCCCCCCTAAAAATCCCCGAGGTGGCCCCTCACCTCTTCCCGCAGCGCTCGCAGACGTAGGGTTTCTCCCCCGTGTGCTGGCGCACGTGGGCGATGAGGGAGCTCGCTTGGGTGAAGGCTTTCCCGCAGATCAAGCACTGGCACGGCTTCTCGCCTGCCCGAGAGAACACAAC
>NW_009703595.1:7388-7643 GCF_000703405.1 Apaloderma vittatum | reverse complement strand
AGGTGCCGCTTCAGGTTCCCTGAGAGCAGACGAGGTTTAGCTCGGAGGGGGCAGCACCCTCCCTCCCTCCTTCCCAGCACCCCGGTAACTCCCTCGGAAAAAACCATCGCTCTGGCCTTGGAGGTGAGGATCGGGCGCTGGGGACAGCCAGAGCAATTTCAGGATTTCTAACAGGAAGGAGAGACTCTGTCGGGCTCATCTTGACCCCCCCTGGCTCCTCGGTGGTTTGTGGCAACAGGAGACACCCCCCACCCT
>NW_009703595.1:7099-7361 GCF_000703405.1 Apaloderma vittatum | reverse complement strand
GCCAGCCTGGCCCCACAGAGGGGGAGAAATTTAGACACTGGCACTGCGGCGAAGAGGTTTAAACCCTGCTGTCCCCAGGGTGAAACCCTTCTGCCACCCCAGAGCGGTCCCTGTCCCCCAAGGCGACCAAACCTCGGTTGCTCAGCCCTCCCACCGCCCACCAACCCCAGGCTACCTGAAGTGGTGAACTGTTTGCCGCCCTCCCGGCACTTCAGGGGCCCGTCCGCGATGTGGATCTTCAAGTGAGCCTTCAAGTTCCCCA
>NW_009703595.1:6776-7035 GCF_000703405.1 Apaloderma vittatum | reverse complement strand
GCCGCGGTGCCAGCTCTTCACTCCCCCTCCCACCGCTCACCTGGTTGAATTTCTTGTCGCAGTGGGGACACTTGTGCTCCTTGTCGGTGTCGTGGGTCTCCAGGTGCCGCATTTTGGAGGTGGGATCGGAGAAGGAGCGCCCGCAGTAGTCGCACTGGTAGGGTTTCTCGCCGCTGTGGACCAGCTGGTGCCGTTTGAGGTTGCCGGAGGTGGAGAAGAGCTTGCCGCAGTCGTCGCAGCGGCATTTGGCCTCCCCCGT
>NW_009703595.1:5339-6060 GCF_000703405.1 Apaloderma vittatum | reverse complement strand
CGACTCGGTCCTGTCGCTGTAAGTACCCGAACGCAGCAGACGGGGTTCGCCCGAGTTTTCCTGCCCGGAGTCGGTGCTTCCCGATTCGTTATCCTCAGCGTTTTCTCCATTTTCGACTCGGTCCTGTCGCTGTAAGTACCCGAACGCAGCAGACGGGGTTCGCCCGAGTTTTCCTGCCCGGAGTCGGTGCTTCCCGATTCGTTATCCTCAGCGTTTTCTCCATTTTCTAAGCGGGCCTGCTCTTCCTCGGGGATTTTCACCTCCTCTTCGTCCTCCACCGTCATCTGCCCCTCTTGCTCCTTCCCTTCCAACTTCATCTCTGCAGGTGGTTAGAAAACGGGGACGCTGAAGATCGAGAGCGGCATCACAGACACAAAATCCACCTGCATTTCCTAACTCTAAGAGGGAGTCTAAGGGGAAATCCCAGCGCTCCGTTGCACCACCAAGACCTCTGCCTGGAGTCAGTTTGGATTTGCAGGTTGTCAGCGCTAAAATCCCAAAGTCAGAGGAGCATTTCCCAACCTCTAGCTCTGGGCCATGGGAAAACGCTCCCGTGGGCTCTGCAAAACCTCACACTAACAAAATTAACTGCATGGGGGGGAAAAAAGAGTTCAAAATCCTCGTCCGGCTTCATTCCAGTCCCGCTGCAGGGAACGGAGAGAAGGCAAAGCCCTCACCAACCCGTCTTGCTCGCCAGCTCACCTCCGGTTTCGCTGCCCTT
>NW_009703595.1:4733-5308 GCF_000703405.1 Apaloderma vittatum | reverse complement strand
CTCCCCCCCCGTTTCCGCTCCCCTTTGCCGCGGAGCTGCCGCTGCTGCCTGTGCTTTCCACCGGCTGCGGAAGGCTGGGAAATTTGGTGTCGGGGCCCTCCGGGATGGCCGTGTCTGCCCCTACGGACAAAAGAGGGTCTGGAGGAGATAC
The DNA here is from genome assembly GCF_000703405.1 of Apaloderma vittatum. Lineage (NCBI taxonomy): Eukaryota > Metazoa > Chordata > Aves > Trogoniformes > Trogonidae > Apaloderma > Apaloderma vittatum. The sequence goes on along the minus strand of NW_009703595.1, from coordinate 5,157 downwards.
ACAGGCTCCACGTGGCGGAGTCGGGTGCGCCGGGAGAGGTTTTTTTTTCCTTGCTCACCTTCCTGGCCGCCCGGCTGTGTCTCGGGCTGTGCGGCCGCGGGCGTCTTGTCCTTCCCCTCGGGGTCAGGAGGAACTGGTTTTGTTCTATCAGGACGACCCACGGCTTCCTCCGCCACCGCTGTCTTGTCCTCAGTGGTCGCCTTGTTGGCCCCTGTGAGGGAAAAGGCAAAGCGCTCCAGTTTTTGCCGGCAGCTGCGAGCAGGATTCTCAAATCCCACGAAGATTCAAGGAAGCATCAGTTCCTCGGCTGCTGGGGGATCATGTCCCAGGCAGACGTAGCCAGGGCGTGTGTTTGGGTGGTCTCCTGAGCGTGTGGCTGCTTTGGGGGGCGATTTGGAGCCTCCTCATGGGGGGGAAACGCGGG
>NW_009703595.1:3158-4660 GCF_000703405.1 Apaloderma vittatum | reverse complement strand
GCAAGCGCTGACGATCTCCTGCATCTGGAGGAAACCCGCCACGGCCAGCACGTCTTCCACGTTGTCAGGGTTTAGGCTTAGCTTAGCTGTGTACATGAACTCCAACACCTGGCCCAGGCCTGCAAAGGGAGGCAAAAGCGACCAGAAATAAGCTCTCGCCTCTCGGCCACGTGATTTTGAAGAGCCCAAAGCGCGTGAAGGAACGGGCTGAAGGGTCAGACCCTCAAACCACAGGCACCAAAGAGTCATCAGAGGGACGTCGTGACCTTACCGGCCGCGTTGCTGATGTCGAGGTGCACCACGTCCTTCTGGTCGACGAAAAGCATCCTGAAATACTCGCTGCAGGCCGCCAGCACGGCTTTGTGGGCCTTGAAGTTGATGCCGTCCACCACGAAGGTGCAGTCGCAGAGCAAACCCAGCTGCCGCTGCTGGTTCAACTGCTCCAGAACTTGTTGGCTGTGCTGGGGGAAATCCATGGCTGCAGGGAGGAAAAGAACGAAGCCCGCCAGGAGCGGGGTGGTGAGGCAGGTACCGAAAGCCAGACGACGCGTTAGGAAGCGTCATGAAGCAGGACGGGTCGCAAAACTGCGGATCAACCACAAAGCCATTAAAAAATGTGACCCAAAAGCCTGATTTCGGCTCCTTGTCACAGGCACCTGCCTCCCCCAGCAAACTCACCCCCAAAACCTCTCCCCTAACAGCCGAGATGCCAACACAGGACTGGAGAGCGAGCCAGTTGGACAGTTAATATAATTTTTTCCCTCCTAATGGCATTTAAAATATATTTCTTGCCCTTCAACTGGCCCAAGCTGTGAGCAGGAACTCCACAAACACGAGCACAATCGCCCCTTCAGCCGCAGCGCAGGAAGCGTTCGTCAAAACCTTCGAGCTCCTGCTCCTTCTGGGTGCTTGCCTCATGATATCAGGGGATTTTTGGTATTTTTTTCTAATTTTATTTCCGGTTTGGAAGGAATTCTCCTCACTCAAAGCACGACTTTGGCTGAGGAATGCTGCAAACTCCCGGAAACACGCCCAAAGTCCATTTTCCAAGCGGGTCCTCGTCAGCAAAGGTTGAGGGGCACCACAAGCTTGACCTGTTGGGTTTTCTCTTGGGCTGCATCTGCAGGACGTGGGGTCAAGAACAAAAGGCTTCCGCTCAGCTTTGCCTCTCAAAAACAATTCCTGTGTGGTCCAAAGGGATCATTTCATCGCTTGTTGGGCAAGCACCGAGCAAAGAGGGAGGAAAAAGCACAGGGGGACTGCCCACAGTTCAACCTGCCGGGCCGGGACATCCCTAAAGCTCTGGATGCTGGAAGAACAGTCCCGGCTGAGGAAACTCTCGGTGTCGACGCTCAGCCTCTGCTCGGTGTCTCTCGGAAGGTTTCCAGCCCGCGGCAGTTCTTTTTCCACTTCACTAGTTCTCCAAAACAGTGCAGGGAGGAGAAAGGCAACGGGTTTGGATCCAAAAAACCAGGTGTCTCCCAGGCAGCCGCCAGCACGTC
>NW_009703595.1:0-3148 GCF_000703405.1 Apaloderma vittatum | reverse complement strand
GATCCGCCGGAGCGCGCACAAGTGCGTGGCGGGCGGAGGGAGCCTCCTCCCGTCGGCTGTGAGCGCCAGCAGAAGATCTTCCGCCCACGGATTGATTTGGCTCCCAAAAATCATTCCTGGCAGGGCATGAGAAGGTCGGACACCTCCAGCAGCATCGGATCGCATACGGAGAAAGTTTCACTCCCAAAAAACACCATCTCTGCAATTAACTCGCCGCCAACTTCCCCCAAACTCCACAAAACGCGAGGTGCCTTTTAACCGAACGCCCACGGGTTGTCCCAAAATACAGCCCTCAAGAGCAAAAAAAAAATTAAAAGAAGTATCAGCGTTTGTATCAAAATCTAAACCCCTGCAAACGCGTGACCCTGCGGGGTTTGCAAAGGAAGAACACCGGGGAGGATTTTCCCAGCAGGACAAATGGTGCCGCCTTCCGCGCTCAGAAAGCTCCGCGCAGCAGGGCCGGAGAAATCACGAGGGTTTGATGTGCTCAGGGGCTATTTTTGGTAATTTGTAGGAGGCACTTTGCAGACGAACGACGATTTTTATTGCTCCCTGATTAGACTCGCCTCGGCTTCGCACCCGAGCTTTGCCCAGGAAGCAAAAATCTCAGGAAACTCAACCCCTTCCAAAAACCTCCGTCGGTTCTGCAGTTTAACATCATGTTGGAGCAGCCCAGATCACCTTTGCACGCTGAAACCCCCAACTCCAAACCTTAAAAACCCTAAATATCTGGATAAAAAAACCCCTCACCCACTCTACAGCACACTGGAAATGCCATCCTGGTTCCTTGCCCTTATTCCGTTTGTGTCCGAGATCCGTTTCCTTCCCTGACCGAAGGGGATGAGCCAAACTGGGAACGGATCCAGGGAGGGCAAAAGCCAAATCAGGCGCCGCTGCTCCACCCGCCTGCTTGGGAAACCAGCTCCCGCTGCGCACCCTCGGCGGGGTCGAAGGGAGCGGCGCTGTCCGAGGATGCACATCATGAGCTCCTCGCCCGAAAAACCCAAGACAAGTTGGGATCGGTGCCTGAGTTCACCTCGATGCCACGAGGGGCTGAGATAACTGGCGGCCGGGGGCTGCGGCGAGGTGGTTACGGCTCTCCCCGGGGATTTTTCCCCCTTCCTCATGCTCACCCTGGGAGAAACGGGACAAAAGGCTCCGTTTTGTTTAAAACCTCAGCGTCAAAGGCGCTGAGGTCCAATGTCTCTGACCCAGAACTGGGTATCACCCCCAGGAACCTGCAAGCACCATCCTCCCTCCTGACTTCTCCCTGATGCGGCCCTCGAGCCTCTCGTTATCACAGAAAAGCTTCACTATGAGAATTTCCACACCTGATGTGCGCACTCATGGAGATCAACACAGCGGCTACGATCCTGGGGGGGTTCCCAGGTGAGTTTCATTGAGCTCTCTCCCTTACTAACGACGTTAACTCCTCCTCACACCTGCCACCTGAGCAGCTGCCCAGCAGAAAAAACCCTAAAACGTCGATAAAATAGAAAAAAAATAGTGGTTCAAACGTTGCCTTTCAACGCTGTCACCATCCACCCGTCTGTTCTAACGCTGAGAAGATAAAAAGGAAGAGGGGATTTCCTTTCTGCCTACCATCGCGTCACTTCTTGGGTGTCGGCCTGGGGGGCAAAGGGGCCCCAATCCTTTCAGTGCCTGCGAGCAGCAGCCTGTCCTCATTTCCAGTAACTCATTCTGCAACGTTTTCAGATTAAAAAATAAAGTTAAGAGTTGGTCTGACCAGGACATTCAAGCTACAGATGGAGAGTTTGGACTGGATGATCTTCAGAGATCCCTTCCAACGTTCTCAGATTCTGTGATAACAGAGGAATTATGAACCAGAGAAGGGCTCTGGAGTTGGTGGCCGGCAGCGGAACCGGAAGGTGAGCGGGCGTTCAGCCACAAGATGGGGGGAAAAAAACAATCAGGAGCGATGACACGTAAGGAAAAAGTTGCAAAAAGTTGCTAAAAGGAGCAAGGTGAGAGGAGAGAGATGTCCAGAGACACCCTGGAACCCCCCAGGGAGCGGGTGCCTAGCGGAAACCTCGGTTGTTCGGTGCCAGGGTGTGGGACCTCGAGCTCTGTCATGAAAAAACCATCACCTCTTTGCCACAAAACCCTGTTCCTGGGACGCTGCCCGACCTCTGCAAAGCTGAAGAACAGCATCATAGAAACACCAGGGCTGGAAAGGACCTCAAGATCATCAAATCCAACCCACGGCCCTACACACCCTCACGCTAAACCACCTCCTGAAGTGCCACATCCAACTGGTTTTTAAACACATCCAGGGATGGGGACTCCACCATCTCCTTTGGCAACGCATTCCTGTGCTTCACCACCCTTCTGGTGAAGAAGTTTTTCCTAACATCCAACCTAAACTTCCCCTGGCGCAACGTGAACCCGCTCCCTCTTGTCTGTGCCCCAGGGAGAAGAGGCCAAGCGCCACCACGGCTGCCTTTCAGCCACCTGCAGAGATGCAGCCGCTCACCCGCACAGCCCATCGCCCACACCCAAAACCCGACACAGCCAGCCGGGACGGGCCAGGAGAGGATAAAAATCCTCATTTTTTCAAACGACGCCTCCAAGTTTTCTCCGCTTTTCCGCTGGCGACCTTGTGGCTGCAGGGGGACGGTTCTGGTGGCGTCGGGGCTCGGTGTCCCCCTGTGACCCCCAGGGTGGGGACACACAGATGCCAGACATGCACAGACATACAGACAGACACCAGACACAGAGACACAGACACCAGACACCCCCAGGGTGGGGACACACAGACACCAGACATGCACAGACATACAGACAGACACCAGACACAGAGACACAGACACCAGACACACACAGACAGACAGACACAGACACCAGACATGCACAGGCACACAGACATACAGACGCAGAGAGACATACAGACACACGCAGACACCGACACACACCAGACACACAGACACAGAGAGACATACAGACACACACAGACACACAGACACCGGACACACAGACATACAAGACACACAGATATACAGACACACACCAGTCACACACAGACACAGACATACAGACACCAGACACAGACAGACAGACACACACAGACATACAGACACCACACACACACAGACACACACCAGACACACAGACACACACAGACACAAAC
>NW_009703594.1:736-960 GCF_000703405.1 Apaloderma vittatum | reverse complement strand
GGCTCCGCCGCCGCCACTCGCTACGCACAGGCAGTTTCCAAATCGGGGAGCGTGTTTGTAAGTATGTAAAAACCCCCCGTGGGGTGGAGAGGCTGTAGAAAAACCTGTAAATATCTATAAATCTGTAGAATATGTACATTTTTACAGAGCTTAATGCTACGAAAAAGGAGGGATTCTGAATGTGGTAGAACTGCTTCTGGGTGCACTGTACTTCATTCTTCACG
>NW_009703594.1:356-601 GCF_000703405.1 Apaloderma vittatum | reverse complement strand
GGCTTACTGGCAACAGTTGATGTTCCTGTTTATTTTAATCCTTTTGGTTATTCCAGCTCTTCTAGCGGGCGGGGAGCTGTGGCAGTTTGTATGGGTCGCTTCCTTGCCTTCCCTTCGTTTTGATCCTCTAAAGCCATGAGTGGAACGAAGCTGATGTTTGAATGTAAACGTTCTGGAGCAGAATAAAACTCATCAGCTCGGATCTGCAGCTTGTGCAAGTCCGTTGGTGCCGGCCCTGGGCTCGG
>NW_009703594.1:0-241 GCF_000703405.1 Apaloderma vittatum | reverse complement strand
CCTACACAGCAAGGAACATCCTCATCTGTGGTGCTTGACCTTCAGCCCGAGTGGAAACCTAAGCTGATAAAGATGGTGCTATTGTCAGGGCTGCTTGTTTCCCGAACAAGCACTTAGTTTTGTCAATAAATGTCTTTTTTGTTCTCAGTCCTTTAGTATAAAACTTGCTGTTTCCTGTGATGAGATGCTGATGTGCCTGATGCCCCCGTTCTGCTCTGCTGGTGTGGACCTGGTCCCACAG
>NW_009703593.1:659-872 GCF_000703405.1 Apaloderma vittatum | reverse complement strand
TGACCTCGCGCCTGGTGGCCTTGAGCTCCGTCTTGTTGGAGGTGACCTCAGGGACAAGGTTATTGGGTGTCCCCTCATGGGAGGTGACGGTGATTGGGTGTCGTGCTAGTGGAGGTGACCTTGGGTGGGCCCAGATAACACGCCGAGATGTCGTCCCCACCAGAGCTGCTTTATTCCTTCAAGAACTCCCCCCACCCACCCCACATGTGGGGG
>NW_009703593.1:0-220 GCF_000703405.1 Apaloderma vittatum | reverse complement strand
CACCCTTCACCCATCCATCCATCCATCATCCATCCATCATCCATCCATCATCCAACCTTCATCCATCCATCCATCCATCATCCATCCATCATCCAACCTTCATCCAACTTTCATCCATCCATCCTCCAACCATCATCCAACCTTCATCCATCACCCATCCATCATCCATCCATCCCTCCAACCATCCTTCTATCCATCCATCATCCACCCACTGCCCATC
>NW_009703592.1:2511-2915 GCF_000703405.1 Apaloderma vittatum | reverse complement strand
TTCATCTCCTGCAGCTTCTCCAGGGCAAATTCCACTGACAGCTTCTGGAAGGAGCTCTGCAGGCACTGCAGCGCCTGGCCCTCCCCGCGCTTCGCCCGGGCTGAGCACTGTCTGCAGTCCAGCTTCAGCCCCGTGATCTAGAAAAAAAAAGGCAAGAGAAACTGTTCTCACGGCTCCTCCGCTCACACCGGGTGCTGCGGGAGGAGAGCCCATGCTCCCACCTTGCTGGAGAACCGGCCGAGCTCCCTCAGCAGCTCCCGCTCTGCCTGCCGCCGCTCCACCTCCCTGTGGAAGCTCATCAGCTTCGTCCGGAAAAGGGCTGCGGCCACCTGGAAGGGCTCTGCCTCGGGGAAAGCCGCGTCTTGGACCTCTGCCGCCTCCCGACACAGGGCCAGGCCGTGCCG
>NW_009703592.1:1753-2498 GCF_000703405.1 Apaloderma vittatum | reverse complement strand
GAAGAAACGAGCTCGGGGAGCAGCGCTGCCCTGCTGTGTGGGGTCAGCAGCCGGCATCGCCGTCAGAGCTACATGGGAAATGTTTCTGGGCAAGTGAGAAGAAACAGAGAACGAGGATTCTCCTGATCTCTGCTCTCTCCTGGCTCAGCTCAAAATGCACAAAATCATCCTGTCCTGAGCAGGGTCACCTTGCTCCATTCCCCTGCGGTGTGTGTAAGTAAAGGGGTACGGGACGAATGAGTCCTTGTCACCACATTTTTTGCCACCTGATGGACACCCCAGCTCTGCAGCCTGGCCCCGTGGGAGGAAGAAGGCGGCAAAAGATGGAACGCAGGAGGGGTCAGGAACGGCAGCCAAAGCACACAAGGAACAGCACAACAGCAGTGGAGCCAGCCCCCAGCAAAGCTGGCCTTGGAAGCTGGAGCCAGTGTGGGGACACCCAGATTTGCCCACAAGCCTTGTTCCAGACCTGGGGGGTCTGAGCTGATTGTATCAAACCTGGTAATGATGTTTGAACATTTCTAACTTGGCATTTTCAGCTTCTGCCAAGCACCAGGCAGGGGCTGGAGCCACCCAGCGGGACCCGGGGGACGTGTTGCAGAAAGCCGCCTCCAAACGTACTGTTGCCTGGATGAGGAACTCGTCAAACTGCTCAGCGCTGCCCTGGAAGCTGTCGGGGCTCCTCTCTTCATCGCCCATTGCCCGCAGCCGTGCTGCTGCCCCCCCGTCCAGCCAGCAACCCAGC
>NW_009703592.1:0-1729 GCF_000703405.1 Apaloderma vittatum | reverse complement strand
GGCCTGGCCACAGCCCTTCCAGGGCACCACCTCTTCCTTCCCGACCGGGGCATCCCACCCCAGGCGTCGTTACACACAGTCATCCCGTAATTAAAATCAAAGCTCAGGCAATTCTGTTATTCTCTGGGCTTCCTTCGTCATTAAAACCAGAGGAAATGTGCCCAAAATGCTCAGCCACATGGACACCGTAGAGGATGACTTCAACCACTGCATGCAGAGTGACATCCCAGGGACACCCAAGTCACCTTGTCGAACTCAGTCTTGAGCTCCCGGACCTTCCGGAGGAACTCTAGGCGCTCCAGGCAGCTGTTGGACTGCGACACCAGGCTGTGAAGCTGCTCCTCCAGCCGGCTGTACAGCACCTCAGCCGACTCCATGCTGGTCCTGGTGGCCAGGGAGGAGGGGGACCGTCAGAGCCGGGTGCTGCCAGGAGAGCTGCTGGCTCCTCCTGAAGCTGCCAGCTAAGGCAGTTCTCCGGCAGGCAGGAGCCCCTGGATGGTGCAGCTGCCTGGAAGCGTGCACCGGCACGTAGCCACGTGGGCAACCACTCAGTGAGAGCCCAGCAGGTGCCTGGGTGAGGAGCCAGCCCCAAGTCCTCCCTCCGCACGTCGCGCCTCCCCAGAGCCCCAGGAGAGCTGCTGGCTCCTCCTGAAGCTGCCAGCTAAGGCAGTTCTCCGGCAGGCAGGAGCCCCTGGATGGTGCAGCTGCCTGGAAGCGTGCACCGGCACGTAGCCACGTGGGCAACCACTCAGTGAGAGCCCAGCAGGTGCCTGGGTGAGGAGCCAGCCCCAAGTCCTCCCTCCGCACGTCGCGCCTCCCCAGAGCCCACCCAGGACATGGGAACACTCCCTGGGGAGTGCTGGGCAGCGGGCTTCCAGCCCTGCCCCTGTGATAACACCCTCTGTCCCCTGGAGCAAGAGGGACGTCGGGGGATGTGGCATGGGAAGATGTTGGCCATCTGTGTGACACTAGCCCAGCCGGGAGAAGGGAGCAGTGGGATTAGTGGTGCCTGCAGGCATGGACCTCTGGATGAGCGCAGCATCCCCACGCAATCGTGGCACTGCTGGACGGCATCACCAGGTGAGCGTGGTGACATTGCTAGGTAAGTGTGGCATTGCCAGATGAGTGTGGCATCACTGGACACTTGCAGCATCACTACGTGAGCGCAGCACTGCCAGACTTGTGCAGCATTGCCAGGTGAGCATGGCATCACTCAATAAGCACGGCATTGCCAGGTGAGCATGGCATTGCCAGGTAAGTGTGGCATTGCCAGGTGAGCACGGCATCACTCAATAAGCATTAAGCATGGCATTGCCAGGTGAGCAAGGCATTGCCGGGTGAGCGCGGCACTGCTGGACATGTGCGGCATCACTGGACGCTTGCGGCATCGCCGGACGAGCACGGCACTGCCGGGGCTTGGCCCCATCTAGTGGCTTTGCCCAGGAGCAGCCCAGAGGAGTCACTCCAGGCCTTCCTGAGCAGCCCCGCAGCCTGGCCCCGGGGCAGGAGCCCCTCCCTGGTTGACCGAGCTCCTTTCCCCACCGAGGATCCTGCAAAGGGCTGTCTGAGATACCAGCTCCGGGCTTGGGGGGAGTTTGCAGGGCCAGAGACAAGGTCGTGCTCAAAGGGATTGGGCTGTCCTCGGGGAGGTGGCTCTGTGGGTCAGCAGAGCAGGCTGGGGTCCCCAGCACCCTGGCACCCCTCTCCTGGCAAAGCCGCCCCCTTACCT
>NW_009703591.1:2499-3024 GCF_000703405.1 Apaloderma vittatum | reverse complement strand
GCCGGGGCGGAGGCACTTCTGCGCGGCGCCGCAGAACCTGCGCGCCCCTTCCCGCAGCCCCCGCCAAGCGCAAATTAAAAGTTATTTATTGCGCTTCGGGTATATAATTCCCCACCCCCAGCTCCATCTTCGTCGTCCTCGGCCGAGAATAATATATGCAGCAGTTGTTAGCCTCACTCCAGGGAAAACTAAATGTATAACGAAAGCTTATTCGTGAGTAGGAATATACTAGCGGAACAATCTGATGTCTTCTTAATCCTATGTAAAAAGCTCTGTAGTCTTCCTAATATTGACTGAATGGGTAATTAATGGCTCTTCATCGAGGAGAATACCCGGTAATCCGAGATAGGCGAAAGACAACAAGCCAAAGGTAAAAGACAACAGGACTAGCTGGAGTCTCTACATAAGAACCGATTTATCCATTTAGGAGAGTATTAGGCGTAGAAACAACGATCCCGTAAGGAGATAAAGGAAAAGTGGGAAAATAAATATCCGCAGTAGGTCTGGCCACTCCCGGCACACCCA
>NW_009703591.1:2245-2447 GCF_000703405.1 Apaloderma vittatum | reverse complement strand
TGCCGGTACGGGAAACCCGGGCCGGCATCTGCCGACGGCAGCTGGAGGTCGGAAAAAAAATTACAAAAAACAAACAAACAAATTCTTGAAAAAAAGATTACAAAATTAGACAGAAAAAGCAGAAGGCGAAGCGGGGTTGAGAGCAACCTCAATTCCCCATTCTCGCAGACGGCGGACGCCCTCCAGCACACCGCGACGAGTC
>NW_009703591.1:1823-2045 GCF_000703405.1 Apaloderma vittatum | reverse complement strand
CTGGTGACTTTTAAATTCAACCCTTTACCGCCAATATATTACTTGGGTGACTGCAATTAGGTTGTTTTTCGGTTGGCTGACAGCTTTTAAAATATTATTTCACTCGGGAAATAAAAGCTTCATCTCAGATTATAGGTGGGTATTTTTGGATTTACGTGATTTATGGTCACCATGACAACTCATGCTGCGTGGTAGCTCCCCTCCTGCCCGGGATAGGGGAGT
>NW_009703591.1:1281-1654 GCF_000703405.1 Apaloderma vittatum | reverse complement strand
TCCCACTTCCCTGGGAGGAGCGGGCCGGGATCCGTCTGCCCCCGCCGAGTGTCCCGGGATAGACAGAACCGCCGCGGGGCGGGCATCGGTGGACACAGGCGGGCACCGGCGCTGAGCCCTGCAGGCTCATAAAGCACGTAAAAAGCGCTCTTCGCCGCGCGGCTAGGAGGGACTTTTCGTTTATAAGAGGCCAACATTTCCCCAAACTAACTAAAAAAAAAAACAAGAAAGAAAGAAAAGGTGGAGGAGAAAGGGCTCATCTGTTAGAGGGCTGATCTGTGAGAGGGCTACATTGCCCTTTTTATTAAAACAAAAAAAGGGGAGGTGTGATACGACCGTATTACCTCTCCCTCCGGCTCCCTCTCCCCAGGGC
>NW_009703591.1:0-1166 GCF_000703405.1 Apaloderma vittatum | reverse complement strand
GGCACCAAGCGCGGTTCCCGTCGTGGGGAAAGGCTAGGAGGGGGCGGGGGGTTCTGGGTGCAGGACCGCTGAGGTAGCGAGAGGTTAAGAAGAAATGGGAATATGATTGGTAAACAAATTGTGCAGAACGGAGCTAGATTCATATTGACTTAGTTATAGGTCATCTGCTGCCGGTGCAAAGGGAGGAAATATTTACTTTACACATATACTTTATGATCTTGGGGGAATTAGAGGAAATTCAATAAGAAAACGGCTAGAATCATTTTAAACCCCCTATTTAAAAGACTTAAGCAAATTAGAGTCTTATCAGATTAAAATCCACTACAAATGTAAGAGCATTGTCTCCGTCGAAACGCTGTGGGGTCTGAGCGAAGAGATTCTTTGCCAAATCTCAGGGATAAAACCACGTCATTTAAACACCAGATAATGAGCAGAATGTAAATTAATTTAACCTTCTTTACTAACAGGCTGCGAAAGTAATATGTATAATTTAGCGATAAGTAAGATTGCGAGGGTTGATACGTACCTCGAATGAGCGTCAGCGACTAAGAATCACCCTTGCGGAGTGGGGGCGGGGAGCAAGGGGATTCACAAAAGTTTGGGCGCTGGGACGGGACTGTGGAGAGACACATCAAGAGGAAGCTTTCGTTAACTTTTCAATTCCTATGGTCGCGTTGAGGAATTGAAGGTGGAGGCACAACCTGCGTTTTCCTCGCCTGGGCTTCCTCGAGCTCTCCATCTCTAAGACGGCGGCAGCTCCCCGGGGCCAGTGCCGGCTCTGTGGGGGCAGGGCTCGGAGACAGGCTCCTCTGCCCCGGGAGGTCCTGACCAGCTCGGGAGGGCAACCTGCCTCCCGTTAGGCTCGCTGCGAACAGCCCCCGCGCTATAAGCGGGCCCGTGAGCCGGGACCGCGGAACGGCACAGACAGTGCCTCTACTGCCGCTGTCCGGGGGGGGCAAATCCTGCCCCCCGCAACCATGGAGAAGGATTGATCGGGAGGCTGTGTGTGAGAGGTTTATGTGCCGACGCCCGGCCCGGTGCGAGGCTGGGACAAATTCTGCGAAGGGCTTTCGTGGGTGCCGGTCGGCGCTGGGCGCCGGGCCTGGAAGCGGGACGGTCCTTGGCGGGGAGCGATCCCTACAGATAACTGCGCGTATCAGGTGTAA
>NW_009703590.1:409-1723 GCF_000703405.1 Apaloderma vittatum | reverse complement strand
TCAGGCGTGAACCTCTTGGGTTTTCATGCGGACAAAGAACCAGAACCTCCTTCAAAATAGCCCCGGGATGGGAAAACCTCTCTGAATATCCTAGAAAATAGGAATTTTCTCAGTCGAGGCGGGCGGGACGAAGGTTTTTTGTGCCTTTAGACCAACCTCGGTGTCCGTCGCGGGGCGGGACGGCGCTTTTTTTTTTTGTTTTCTTTCCTTTTCGCAGTGGAAGACCTGGAGCGGAACGACGGCTCCGCCGAAAAACCTTATTTCATGTCGCCCGACCTGAAAAAACTCCTGAAGAAGACGAATAAAAATCAGCCAGATGCTTAGAGCCTTCCTCCTCCTCCTCCTCCTCGTTAGTCCCGCCTGGAAATCTCGTTACTGGCCCTCCTGAACGATAACAACCCCCCCCAATATTTAATTTTCACCGATTTCGCGGGGGTTTGGGGCGATTCGCCAAGAGCTGAATCGCTTCTCCTGCGGATCGGGCGGGCACACGGAGAGAATTAGTGATTTTAGGGCAAGAATTAACAATTTTAGGGGGAGAAATAACGATTTTAGAGGGAGAATTCACGATTTTAGGGAGAGAATTAACGATTTTAGGGGGAGAATTAACGATTTTAGGGGGAGAATTAAGGATTTTATGGGGAGAATTAAGGATTTTAGGGGAGAATTAACGATTCTAGGGGGAGAATTAAGGATTTTAGGGGAGAATTAACAATTTTAAGGGGAGAATTAAGGATTTTAGAGGCAGAATTAACGATTTTAGGAGGAGAGCTAATGATTTTGGGGGAGAATTAATTATTTGCCCCTCCGGCGGGCACGGCGAAGGAGTAAAATCTCTCTCTTTTGGGTGAATATTAGGTGATTTTAGGCCAGCAGCAGGTCAGAGGGGTGAAAATAGGGAGAAATAGATGAAAGGGCGATAAATCCGACTACCAAGTCGCAGCGGACGACTAATTTGCACCGTTTCGCTTCTTTTTATACCTATTTCTTCGCAGTCTCCAGACCCCCGTAGCATTTTTGTAAGATACGAGGAACGTTTTTTTTCTATCAGATTTATTAAATGTGTTTTTTGGGGGGGGTTGGGGTGTTTTGTACATTTTGCTTTTACTGAATTCTTTCGGTTCCGGAGCTGGTTTTTTCAATTTTCTTTCAATTTTCGTTCAATTTATTGGAAATATTTTGGTTCCGAGGCCGATTCCCAGCGGGGGATTTTGAGGTGTGGAAAACCGAGGACAATTCCAGCCCGCGAAAGCCGGAAATTTTCCGCCAAAAATCGAAGGGTTTTGGGAAAAAAAGGAACTCGGAAGCGCGAGG
>NW_009703590.1:0-245 GCF_000703405.1 Apaloderma vittatum | reverse complement strand
TAAGTTAAAAAAAAAAACCCAACCCCCCGTAAATGGTAAAAAAACCACAGAAAAAATTAATTATTAATTGTTTTTCTCCTGTATTTTGAGGCGTTTGTTGCTCCTGCTCTGCACCCCTGGCGAGGCGGGAGCGTCGGGGCCAATAAAAGTGCCTGTTCGGAGCCACCTCGTTCTGACCGATGGGGTTAATTAGCCCACGGGGAGGTTTAATTAGCCCGGTGCAACAGGCTACTAGCCCCCCCCAG
>NW_009703589.1:0-2646 GCF_000703405.1 Apaloderma vittatum | reverse complement strand
GCCACGGGGTGACGGCACCGGGCGCCAGAGACACGTTCCGCACCCGTGTCCGCCACGGCGGATTGGAGAAGGCGTCTCTGGTGCTGCACAGCGCCTGGGCTGCTGCTTGTCTGCTTCAGCCCGATTCCAGCAGATTTTGTTTCGGGGTATGAAATAATAAGAACATTAATCAAAGGGCTGATGGGAGCTTCAAAGCCTCCGGCCTCCGAGGGGTGACACACCCAGCGCCGGGTTGTTGACAGCCTTGGTGAGGTCGGATGGAGCGGGATGCGTGGTCAGGTACTGCCTGCAGGGGAGACCCCGCACCCAAAACGGCCCCAAAGCCACCGAGACCCCAGCTTCCAAGGGGCTGAGTTCAGGCCAGGACAACCTTCCTGAGGACTGAGGAGAACACAAGTGACAAATTCGAAACTGGTCTGAGTTATTAAGCTCAGCGTGGTCAGAAGTGCTAAGTATTAACTTTGGGTAATTTTGCTTAGATGTCCAGATTTAGGCTGTGATTGGGTCAGTGCCACCTTTTAGTCCTTTCACACCGACATGTTAACTTAATCGTGGGTTTTTCTAACAAGATTTTCAACTTTATTTCTGACTTTTCTCACAGGTGGCAATAGAGTGTGTCACTGCAGCCTGTCAATTAAAAATGTTCTATGGTGAAGCCTAGAAGGGAAGACCAGAAAAGTCTTGACTGCTCTTCTAGCTTCTAACATTGATAAACACCGGACACACAAGTTACAGACCACTAGTGAAAAGACATTCCAGGAGTATATGAGTGTACAGTGTGGCTTCCAGTGCAAAACCTTTCATCCTGGATGCAGAACACCTGGAGGCAGTTAGCTTCATCCCTATCTGCCATATGACATCAAGCACGTTCATCTCAATACTTGCTGTCACCAGCGTCAACAATGGGATGATAGCACTGACCTTCGCGAGGTCTTTTGAGATCTAATGACAAAAATTGCTGGGTCAGTGTATTATCATCATTACTTGTACTACTGCTTTTGAAACACAATAATAGGTTGTAGTTATTACCTACATATACTAACCTTGATACATACAAACCTAAAACTGAAAATGTATTAATGTTTTCAGGTACAGAGCTGTTATTTAAAACATATCTGAGGAATAAGTAGATATATTATACAGATCTTTTTAGTCTCCATTATATTAAAATTGGTAAAATGCATGCACATTAAATGTAATTTATTGTTCTTTGCTGTCACTCTGTTTTTAAAGGTATAGCCTCATCACTGTGACCAAAGATTATTTAGCTCCTGTGCTTGATACCCATTAAAAATCTTCAGATGATAGGTTTGCATACCTTTACTAGGAGTCATGTCCATGGGAAGAAGAAAAGGGAAACTGTCTATAGGCTTAAAATTAATGGTCTTAGGTTTTACTGATTTTTATTTTTTTAATTGGAAGTTAAAACAACCACGGAGTAATTTAAACACAATTTTCAGGAGGCTTCACAAAAACAGCCCACTGCAGGGATTTGTGACTATAGAAGTTGGTGGCTATTCAGACTCTTCCTTCTACTTTTTTGTGTCTACTTTTTGTTCTGCCTAAAACAGCTTGGTTATTGTTGTCCCTTTTAGACCCCGTCCTAGAGGATCTGTGTGTAGCTCCCATTGTTTGTCAAACTCGAATAGTCTGATCCCAAGTAGGCAGTGATTCTGTAACCACTTTTAGTATATTTAATGGAGTGAAACTGCCTGTCAGTGTAGAAACTGTTGGAGAAAGCTAAAAAAAACCAAGCACAAGTTTGGCAAAAAAGCTTGTAGAATTGACCTAACTGAGTCTTAAAAACTAAAAGAGATATAATAGTCCTGATATTTGTTTAAAAACTTTTGGAATGCATGTTGTTTGGAATGCATAAAGCACACCTTAAATGGATTCAATATCTTTTCCCTAAGAGGTCGCAAAAAGTAGCTGTTGAAGAGGACATACCAGTGACACAGGCAGTTTTCTAGAGATAATTCTTACTCTAATCCTGTTTGAGATCTCTATCAACGATCTAGATGAGGTAAGATTTTTACAAGGAAAATCTGTAGCTTAGTAGAAGAATGGATAGTTCACGAACGATTGGTTACAGAACTGTCTGATGTGCCTAATTAAATCACATCAGTCCAATAAAGTGCATTTTCAATGCCAGAAAATCCAACCAAATGCATCTAGAAATAAAGAATGCAGGGAGAGTGGCTAGCTTGGCAAAAAGTACTTCAGAAAAGAACGTAGCTGTTACTCTATATAAATGTTTCAACGTGACCTCAGGGTGATACTGTGGTATCACCCTTTAGCGTGTAAGATACAGACTATCGGGGCAGCGAGCGATCCCACCTGCGGCGGTGGCACTGCTCACACTGGAAGCCCGCAAGGTCCCTGGCACCCGCGGTTAGGGAGAAGGCGGAAACTGCCAGAAGTAATCCAAAGGAGGAACATAAAGTAAAGAAGGCGTAAATAACGAGACATAAAATGGAGGTGTAGGAAGATCAGGCTGCTCAGTTCACCAAACAGAAGGCTCCGGTGACTCGATCACAGCGCACAGGCCACTGCAAATGCCAGAAAGGTCAAACGAGACAAATCTACAGGGATCACGTCACAGCACTACCTGGCTACATCGCACCTGACCAGCCTGCTGGCCCAGCT
>NW_009703588.1:0-510 GCF_000703405.1 Apaloderma vittatum | reverse complement strand
CGGGGAGCCGAGGGGCAGCAGAGACGCCCTTTTTTAAACTCCCTCTCTTGGCCTGATACCGTGAAAATGCTGAAATCAGAACTTCAGAGCCTTGATGTCTATTCAGCTGGTGTTTTTACTGCAGCTCTGGACACACCTGGGATGGCTCCGCCTCGTGTGTGTCGCGAGAAACGCCAGACATTCAGCTTTTATGCAGTTCAGATATCCATATTTATGCAATTTCCCAGAACTCATTAACACTTTGCTGTCCAGTCCCACATGCACAATACAGTATTTCGGTGGTCGTCAGGGTCTCTGCTGGTCGTTTTACTTCATCATGGTAGTCTTCATCAGGCTGTCCTGTTGATGGACTCCATTCAGTTCACTCCTTGTCCCTGTTAAGAGACCCTAAGGCTGGCCTAGGCTGGTTCTGCAGATCTTAATGGCCTTTGGGAGTCCTTGGGTGTTCCATATTTGAAGATAAGAGCATCCTGCCCTTGGGGAAAAGCTCTGCTTGTGGAATACCTGTCA
>NW_009703587.1:9314-9606 GCF_000703405.1 Apaloderma vittatum | reverse complement strand
TATATATATAATATTAAAAAGGAACTTGAAATGTATTTCCTTGCCTTTTTTGTTTGGTGGTCCACATTGGCTTCTTCCACATGATTGCCCTGCTGTGAAGGTTAGGAACCTAAGAAGAAAAAGAGATTTCTGTGACCTTTTGCTTTCTCTATCAAATCCTTTAAGAGATTATCAAATGCTGCCGAGGTTTATGATATCATTAAAGACTTAGTAACACCTTTTATAACCGTCTAATGCTCCAAGCAGAAGAAGAAACTTGGTTACAGTGTGTTGTGTAACCAAGCACACTGGC
>NW_009703587.1:5888-9279 GCF_000703405.1 Apaloderma vittatum | reverse complement strand
GAACTTAAAGTCTGTTTGCTTGTTTGTTTTAGTGTTTCTTTCAAATATAACTTCTCGATGCTTATAGAAATACACTTAGTTCTGGGAAGATCAATGGAAATTGTTAAATGGGCAGTGCTGCTGCTTATCCAGACTGCACTGGCGTTTTGTTCTTTTTTTCCTCAATTTTGGTTGTTGGTTTCTCGATAGTTCGTAGATGCTAGTGCACTTTGTATTTAGGGAACAGGAGGTGACTTCCATATCAGCTGCCGTGACCCTGCCGTGCGCGCATCTTCGTGTTTATTTTCATTTGAGTTTGGAGCGCACATACAGGCACACATATGTACAGGAGTATATATATATATATATACACACACATATAAAAACTTTCCATCAGACAAACCCCAGTATCTCAGCAGTTCTTATGCACCTGTGTGGAAAACCAAAAGGAAATAAACTTTTCCGTTAAGCACCCTTGGTCCTGGCTGTACAGCGGCGAGTTGTCTGCCAGGCAGTGGTTCTGATCGACAGGTTCTCAGAAGCTGCCGCACTCTCTTTGTGTGAGGTGTGACTCCAAACCAAGTTGCTAAAAATTAGTTATGCATGTGCTTTTTTTTTTTCTTCCCCCAGCCCAAGGACTGAAGCTGACTGGGATAAAAAGAATCACAGCAATTTTTCACATGCTTGCTATAGGGTGATGTAACGGTGACATTTCCATGGGTGCTTCTGTGTTACCCGCAAGACTAATCCGAGTTGTGCGCCTCTCTACGTCTTCAGCCAGTCCCACAGACTTTGGTTTTTCATCCGTCCTCTGTATGTGAAATATTTTTTCATTTAGTCAGCCTTGATAGGGGAGCAAAATGTGAGGTTGCCCTCAGCGTTTCAGTGTGAGTCTGTGCTGTCACTGCTGACGGACCAGTGAAGGTTGGAGACCTTTGCTTTTAAATGTTTGGAGAAGGTCGGAAGGAGGAAAGAGAGAGGAGAAGGAGAAAGGGGAATAGGACAGAGAAGAAAAACTACCTCGGTAACTATCAGTTGTAGGAGAACGGGGGAGGGGGGGAAAAATCACTTCTTCAGATTGAACCCAAACTTGTAGCTGTGTCTGAATCACCGCCAGGTGGGAGATGCAGTTGGTGTGGTTGGACAGCTGAGGGGTGGTCAGTGCTTAGCAGCAGCTGGGGGAGAGATCCCTACCTTTTGAGGGACAGTGTAAATAAGTAAATGGTTTTTACCCCAAACGACTGTGTGGACAAAGTACGCCCAGGAGAGGGAGAAGCCGTGTGCTTTGTTTAGAAGCAGGGTGCAGGGAAGCCGATGTCCTCAAACAATACGCATCATGTGCTGGTGCAGTATAGAGAAGTGAAAGGTGGGGTTCTAGCAGGTTCTTGCCCTTTTCTATTTGTAGACCTCTTAGTATCTTAATTGCAAACACCTGTTTTATTTTCTCAGTAGCCAACTGTGTGGACTTCTGGGGTTTTTTGTGCAGTTTCACTTACTCGAGGACAGGGTTGGCAAAGTCTTGGTCGATTCTGACAGTGACTGGCATCTTTATATACAGATACAATATGTATCGTATAAATACATGTTGTATATTTATACATATATATCTCATATATACTCAAGTGCTTTTCTTTCTAATAGAAAATATCTCTCGCTATCTCGGCAAAATCTTTCTTCTTGTAATTTGAAACTTATTTCCTCTGTGCATCGTCCTTCTGAACTATTGAAGACTGCCTCCTTTCAGATACGTAATCTATCCTTTTTCTACTCTTTTCTGAATATCTTCTAACATGTCCACGTGTTTCATGGAGGACAGCATGAAACTTGACCAAAACACTCCTGCTGACATCCCAGTAATGGTGAGTCCGGCAGAAGGCTTTCCTTGTGGACCTCTGTTGCTGACTGGCTGCACCAGCACAACATTTGGGCATTTTTTTTGGCGAGAGTGAGATGTTGTCAGTGCATATTGAGCTCTTTGTGCACGGTAACCTCTAGCTCTCTTCCTCAGAGACTCCTGCTGAGCTGGGAAAGTGCAGGCTGGGCAGTCAATGAGAGTTGGAAAACTGGTTGTGAGGTTGGCATGGGATAGGGAAATAGGAGAAGGGATAACAATGACTTAGAGGAAAACTACTTGACTGAAGAAACTGGAAAAATATTTCACTGGGAGGGGAAAAAAAAAAGAAAAAAGGGACAAAATTGGAGTGTTTTTTTCCACAGTTACTAAACCTGATGCCAAAGGGATTTTGGCAATGAATGTGCCAAAGTTCGGTTTGGGTGTCAAGGTTATAACCTGGCTGAGACTAGGAGATGGCCAAAGAAATCTGTTTTTCTTGTATGTGCAAGACACATAGTTTTGTTAATTGTTTGAATGTATTTTCTTGAAACAATAGTAATTATGTAAGTTTCAAAAAATGATACTTTAGACTTTTCCGTAGCTTTTTTATCCCACATTTGAAATGGCAGGGCTACTTGTGTAGTGTCCGGGGTGGGCACCTATGCAGAAAAACTCCTGTGATGCTTTTGGTTATTTAGGATGTGCCGCACATACACAGCAAGTTTTTCCTTTCTCAAAAGAGGGGAAATCCTCACTCATTGAAATGATTTGTCTTCCAGAGTGGACTAAACACTGTGGGTCTTTGTAGTGGGCTAAAACCCTGCAAAATTTCACCGCTGAATTTTTTTTCCAGTAATCCTGAGATTGTTTTTTCAGCTGCTTTTATTCAGCGTAGCACTTAACGTGAGTATTTAGGGGGGAGGAAAAAAAAAAGGAAAAAAAGAGAGGTTGTTAAAGTATGGAACTTTTCTCTTTTTTTTTTGAAGTTCTTTGACATATTCTTGTTTCAAACTCCTTCCCGCATTGACATTGTTGATGTCGTGTGTGTGTAAAGGAGTGTGCAGTGTGCGCTGTCCCGGGAGGGACGTCAGCAATTTGTGCTCCTGAGTCAGCAGAAGCTGGTGGGGAAAAAACTAAAAGAACAGAAGTGTGGGAACCACTGCGGCGAACACCGCGGTTCTGGTCCCGGTGATGGGTCTTCAGCCCCTCCTGACAGTGACAATGCCCTCGGTTAGGAATCTGACCCCGGAGAGGCTTTCTTTGGGAGTCGCACAGCTGTGCCTCCACCCTGCCTCCCTTTGACATTTCCTCAGTAGCCTGAAGGGGAACTCTCTGAACATCCGTGTCCCCTTCCATCAGCAGCTCAACAAGGACCGAGGGCTGGGATGGATCCGGGAGCAGGAGGGAACGGAGCCCAGTGGTCGTTGGAAAACCGTGTTGGCAAATATCAGTTGTACTAGTTGATAACTTCTAACCCAACTCTTACTGAACTGGTCAAGAAATCGCATCGGAATCTGGGAGCTTTATTTCTCCTTTAGTCTTTCACTTTGGGCTATTTCAAACAAAAACTGCAAGAAC
>NW_009703587.1:0-5802 GCF_000703405.1 Apaloderma vittatum | reverse complement strand
TTTTTTTTTTTTTTTTTTTTAGAAACTAATATTCGTAGTAACGATGCTTGAGCGTGCGTGCTGCACGCCGTAGATTCGACGCGCGCTTCGTCTCTCAAGGCTTATACGTCGGTGATGACATTATTTGTTGCTGAGCATGTTCTGTGATCAGGGCTAAAATTTGAATTGTGCACTTTGCAGAAACGCTGAGTAACTGCCGTTTCCCTTTTATTTGCTTTTAAATAATTCAAAAAAGATGCTCATACAAAGCTGTGGGCGCCCTGCTGCATAATTAATGCTACAACAGAACCGCAGCGGCATTAAAATAATTAGTCAAAAGGAGCTCTGCCTGTCTGCTGCCTACAGAGAAAATCCCATCCTACCTTTCTGTCACTCTGGAAGTGTAGATCCAGGTCTCGCCACAAACAGTTTAAAATGAGGTAACTTTTGCTCAGGTCCCTCTGTTGAAATTTAAGGAGGGGGTAAAAAGCAGGAGCAATGAGCCCGACGTGCCCCTGGAGAACTCGGAGGAGGTCTCTCCCAAAGGACTGGTGGATGCGAGGGAAAATCACGTCTCTGCTCTCAGGAAAGCAAGATCTGGATCTGTCGGTTTTAATAAAGGTAATTAAACCCTTAATAAAGGGTTTGAGAAGTGGATGGAGCAGGGAGTGATAAGGCGGGGGGGTGGGGGCACCCCCTCACCCCCGAGAGTTACTCAGCCACCGGCTTTTCCCCGAATTGTTTGCAAAAGAACCCGAAGTGAGCTCCCGAGTGTGGCTGAATTGTGATTATTTTTATTTTTTTTTTGGATCAGTACACTAAATACTTTTGATGCTGAAGCTGGAAGTTAACGATGATTCCTTTGTGTAGCAGTGCCTTTTGAAGTAAAGAGCCCTGCATCTACAAGAAAACATTATGCAGAGGGATAAATTCTGCTTTTAAGTCTGTATTTTATATATAAATGTCTTATGAGTCTTTTTAGCACAATATATGTTACCGCGAATATTTACAAATGGAAAGGAAATAAGATTTTTAAACTATTTAGTTGAATATGTAAGTATCCCTGTCCTTGTTTGGTTATTTCCCCCCCGTCCAAATAATCAGCAGAGAACTTCAGGGCTGTTGAATTTCACTCCTAGTACCTGCAGTCCTTCTGGAGTGCTGATACCTGGCTCTGTCTTGGCTCTGTGATACCAGAGTTTCTCAGAAAGCTTTAACGTTCGTGTGCACAGGTCAGGCACTGCTTGGCTGCATTTTTTGAAGTCCCCATCTTAATTTTTACCCTGGCATTTCCTAAACTGGGGACGCCTTTAGAGCAGGTTGCTCACAGCTCCATCCAACCTGGCCTTGACTGTCTCCAGGGACGGGACCCCCGTCACCTCTCTGGGCAGCCTGTGCCAATGTTTCACCACTCTCAGCATAAAAAATTGCATTCTTTAAACTTCGTGCTGAGAGGGAGCCCAAACACGGCCCTAGAGACTCCTGCCAACTTCACCTTCACGTGGAAGACACCTCGGTGTGTGCTGGGCAGGCACTTGGTGTAGCCAAGAACCCCCTAAGGAGCAAGTGGCGTGGAAACCCGTGGTGGAGAACCAGCCTTAGCGTAGGGTGAGCAGCCCTTCTGGTGTCAGCTTCCAGGAAGCCACTGGAAAGTTGTGTCATAAAAACTCCGATCGTCTCCGCAGAATACGCCGTGTGACAGCCAGCCTTGCCTAGGGGTCTGTATCTTAGGGATTGTGTTGAGTCATGCAGCTGATTATTTAAATGTAAATAATAACTGACACATGTGAAAATTTGAATTTCATTAGGCAGAGGTTTTTAGACAGGCAAATGGGATTTTTTTTTTTTTTATAATGTAAGACTATAACATGCTTACTAGCTTTGACAAAGAGGCTTTTCCCCCCTGTCACAGAGAAGCAGACAATAATAATAAGCAAGCAGACAAGGTTACACAACAAGGGGATATTTAATCTTTGTTTTGGAGAAGGCAGGCCAGAGTGAGGTACCTCTTAGAAACAATCTACTTCACTGATACTTTGCTTCAGCAGATTGACAGTATCTCGGAAAAGAAAATACATGTTTGCTATACCTGTCACAGACATCTTTCAGTCGCTGCAACAGATGTTCCAAGCGTGTTGTTCCTCTGGTAGGGTTTTTTTGGGTAATAAAAACACTGCAGTCCAAATATAGTTTAAATTGGTTGAGGTGCCTTGCTTGAGTATGATTCAAAACTGCATTATACCTGGTTGAAATCACAGTGTAACAGGGCAGAGCCATTCGGAAGGCTGTAAGATTATTTCAAACCCAGGTAGGAGATTTAATTCAATCATATTAAAAAATACTTAGTTAAAATAGTTTGTTCTTCCTGTATCTGCAGTGTTGTCTCTCGTGACAGCTGTATATTACGCGTCAGGAATACCTGGATTTTGTTTTGCTTGGTTTTTTTCAATTGAAATGGAGTTTAGCATTCAGGAGCGGTTGAAGTGGCTGAGATTGGAGAGAGAACCAATACGTGTGCACAGCGCACCCCTTTTTCCTTTGGGGAATCGGCAGGTGACAAGACCATGGCCTTTATGATCCCCTTTTTTGGCATCTGGCATCAGGACACGTATACAGGTAAAGTTGCTGAATTGCAGTATCTGGGACGATGTGCTCTTTCGTTTCCAAAAACAGTGAGTAGAGCAACACTAGGACACGGTTCAAGGTTTATTTCATCACTTGGACTTTCGCTCCGGTGGAAGAGGTTGGAATTTCAGCTTTGGAAAACATCCGTTTCCATCTCCTTTGTCAGCCTGTAATCTATTTTTGTTTCGTTACTGGTTAATTTTTTATTCAAACACTCCTCCAAGAAGGAATTGTAGGGGAATGCAGGTGCTGTGTTCTCCAGTCGCTAATGACTGAAAACCGTTAGCGTCCTTTACGGGTTCCTCCCAACCCAACGCGTTCTGTGATTTCCTGCCCCTTTCTGGGGAAGGAGAGGGGCGCTGGCGTGGCAGTCGTGCTGAATCCCGTGGCAGAACAAACAGCCTCTTGAAGGTCCTGCATCTGCAGGAAAACTCGCTAGTAGTTGACTGGAGCATATGTTTCTGAGGTTTTGCCGGAGCGAGCAGTTCATAGGTTTCTTCTACAAATGGAGAATTAAGATTGCTCATACTGATCTTTCTTTTTCTTTGGTTTCAAGCTTCTCTGCCAGCAGCATGGCTGTAGTTAGCTATTTGTTTCTTTGTGTTACTCTGTTGACTCGGTGCCCGTAGGTATTTAAGCTGTGAGAGCAGTGGGAAAGACCGGGAACGTCTAATTTCTCCCTGTTTTTGCACTGTTGATCTTGTAATTAAACAGGAGTCCCGTAGCAGTCACCCCAGGAGAAGCTTTACAAGGTTCCTGGGTAATTTTACACAGACAGCCGAATGTACTTGCGTCTTTTTGCAGTGTGATTGTGGCTTTCTCTTAAATGTTTTCATGAACTATATATTTTTATTATTTTTTCTTAATGAGAGCTCCTTATCAGGAACCTGGTACTTGGGTTTGCTTTTGCGTTTGAAGAGCTGAGTGGGGCACATCAGGACAGTCGTGGCACTGGGGTTTCAAACTTTGCCTCTTCTGTCCAGCTCCTGTGCCAACGTGTAGGAGTCACGGTGAGACCTTTATTTCCTGAAAGGTAAATTGGTCATTTAGGGACAGACACAGGAGGTTCTTCATTTCTTTGTCCTTACCCATTTGTAACGACAAAGTTTCCAGCCCGGTGGTGATGTCTTCAGCTCAGGACTTAGCCGGGCAAATTACTGCGAGTGAGGAGAAGAGGTAAAGTTTCTTGGAGGTGAATATAGTAAAAGATGTTCCTGCCTGCCCGTAGCGTTCCGATGTGGCTGGTGAGAATGGAAACGCCTGGACCTGAATGTAACCTTCTGCCCTGGTACTTTGCCGTCTGTCTCGAGACACTAGGTCTCGACAAGCTCTCCTGACAAGGCTGTTTGCCGAAAGAGGGAAACAGAAGAGTTACCTAAAAATGTATTTCTTCAAAACCACGTGCTGTAGAATTCAACCAAGACCCTGACGATAGCTCCAGTAGAAGCCTAAAACTGGCACAAACTGTTTTCCGAGGTCCATTTTTCTGCGTATATAAAGAAAGAAAATGCACCAGTAGTTCAGTACATGAGGCCAGAATATTCCGAAATTAAAGGTTTTCCAAACAGGTTTCTTCCTCTTCCTCCAAGCGAGGAGAGGGGGGGATACAATTTCAGAGTAAGAAATCACTGGTGGAGAGAAACCGAAGCACTTGCTGACACGGTACCTGCCCGTTGAACATTAATGAGCTACAGTTCAGTGTCTAGATGTAAGGTCTGTGGCTTTTTATATACGCTTAGCTTGTTGGAAGTTTCTCGGGGCATTGAGGGCAGGCAGTGTCGTTTGTGCCACGGGCAAAGCCCTCAGCCTGTGGCGGTGACCTCGTTTGAACTGATAAATAGCTGCCTTATCTGCGACCTTTAGCAGCTGAAGTATGTTCACCATCTCTGCAGCGTTCTAAGGTTTGCTTCAGAAGAGATCGCTGGATAAAGCATATGGATGTATGCGTTGCTCCGTGTGATCCTTTTCTGGCTTGTAGCAGCACGTCAAGGGAATTCCAGAGTTTCGGAGTAGCGGAGCAATCGCTTTTCCATGTGATTCCATTTTTATTTTTATTTTCTCCTGCTTTCTTCATCGTGAAAAGCGCTCATTCGTATAGGGACCCGTGGTGTTTTGCAGCCTGTTGATCTTGAAGAAAGGAGAATCAAAAAAAAAAGAAGTGTGGCAGAATGGAAAGTTGGATTTTATCCTCTTAATGTAAATTGAGACTCATTTTCTGTTTGCATTGTCTGGTTTAATTTGAAGGAAGACAGGCGATATTAAAGTATAATGAGGGCAGTTCATTCTGTCGGTTTGCAGTGGCTCAGAATTAGAGGAAAAAAAACCCCTTAATCAGCACCGTACTTAAGGGCTCCTGTGTAAGAAAGTTATTCTTAACCTTCAGCAAATGCTTATGGGCTGCCCTGAATAGTAACGGGTTTAAGCACATGCTTAAGTGTTTTCCTGGAGGAAGACCTAAGCATCTTGGCAAGCGTCGCCTGACGGCTTCATTTACCTTTATCATAAATCCCGGGGACGAACTTTTCTTTCATCTCTTGGCAGATGATCTGGGTGTATGGATTATTTTATTTATTTTTTTTTTTCCCCCGCCACCTTGCACTTGGCTCGCTTTCCACGGCCGATGGCGTGACCAAAGTCCGTGCCTTGCCTTTCGCCTGCCCCTTCTCCCTCCTCTCCCAGGGTGTTTGGACGCCCGTTAGCGGGAAGAAGGAACGGGGATTGCGGGGACTTGTTCTTCCATGGTGGGACTGGACTGGGTCAAATGGGCACCACCGGCTGCTGGCTGGGAAGTGCAAAGAGAGCGAGAGGGGAGAAAAGCAGAAGGGAGGGGAGAGAGATACAGGGAGGAAAAAGAGAGAAAGGGGGGAAAAGAGGGAAAGGAAAAAGAAAAAAAAGGGGGGAATGGGGAAAAAAGGAATAAAAATGGAAAAGGGAAAAGTAAAGGACAAAAAGGCTGGGAAAGGGGAAAAAGATAAAAGGGGAGAAAAGGGGGGAAAAGGAGATGAAAAAGAAAGGAGAGGAAAGAGAGGAAGAGGAAAGAGAGGAAGAGGAAAGAGAGGAAGAGGAAAGAGAGGAAGAGGAAAGAGAAAGGCTGAAAAAAGGGAAGAAAGAGGGGAAAAAAGGAAAAGAAAAGGGAAAGAAGAAAAAGGAGGAGGAAAAAAAAAAAGGAGTAGGGGGGAAAAAAAGGAAGAAATTGGG
>NW_009703586.1:0-11993 GCF_000703405.1 Apaloderma vittatum | reverse complement strand
GTCTCTTTGCCTGGATCTCTTCTCGGACATAAGGGTTTTTTTTTTTTTATCAAGTGGTTTTGACAGCTCCCCTCCGTCGGTCGGACGTCTTAAGCACCGGCCGTCTTGTTGCATGTGTGGAAATCGGCGCAGGATTTGCCAGCCTCAAAAATACGTTTTGGGAGATTCGTGTTCCTGCAGCGGCAGTTCTGGGCGCTGATGTGGTGTTTTGAAGAGTCAGATTTTTCTTTCACCGTCACTACAACCACTGCCTTTATCATTCACAAAACGTGTCGCTTTCATCTTTAAAACGCCAGCGCCATGCTAATGTTTAGAAGTTGGCAAACGGTTGATTAAATTGGAATTGTGGTGTCCAAGAAGGGACTGCTGGTCACAGACTTCAGTTCCCTTTATCTATAGGAAGTCACAGAGATAGATGCTGGTTGATGTCCTGAGACATTAACTGGTTTGGATGGGGGGCAAACTATATATTAAAAGAATTTGGTTGTTGAATTTTGTATAGGGTGCAGATAGTATTTTTTTTTATTATTTTTTTTCTGATGCCTATCTTGGCCATCAGAATGAAAAATCTCTTAGCACACCACCATCCTGCCTTGTTTGTATTGCAGAAATTATTTTCAAAGAAACATAATGACTGCCTTGTTAGTAGTTAAAATTAATAAGGATAAAAATACTGCAGAGATTGTGGTACGGCAGATCTTTCTTCCTCTTTCTGGTGGCTAAATATGTTTTTTTTCCTTTTAGGCTAAAAACAATGCAATTTTCCAGGCACTGCACTTGAGTTTTCAACATTTAATCACATTATTCCTCTTTCTGCATTACCAACTGACTTTTAAAAGTAGTGGAAAGTTTTTGCTTACTTGCAGAAAACTCCGCTGTGTTTAACAAAATGTGATCTTTTAGTCCAAACCTGTTTGGCTATGTTCTTTCATGTTTCTATCTTTCTTTTTTTTTGTTGTTTGAAAGGTGCTGCTGAGTGTGAAAATGCTAATACAAAATGAAGAGTATTTCAAGGATTAGGAAAATAGCTAATGCATAAGTGCTGGATTGTAGTATTATTTGTGCAGTTAAAGCTTCTCAGCATTAAGTTACAGAAAGTCTCTTGTGTTGGGAGAGCCCTCATGTGACTGCAGTTTTCCCTGTTTTGCCCTCTTTAGGTGGATAAGATAGTGGACCAGCTGCAGCAGTTTGTTCAGAGCTATGATCTGGCTGCCCTGCGGGATTACTGGAGTTATCTGGACCGACGCCTTTTCAGCCGTTTGGAAGATATGTACCGGCCAACAGTGAACAAGCTGAAAACCAGCTTATTCCGATACTACCTCGTCCATACTGTTCAGGTAGTGTTTGATTTTTAGGGTTCTGTTTTAAGAAGATCCTGGTCTCTGAAACCAGGAGGGTGAAATACACTTGTGAGCCTCTGACAGGGCTGGTGGGTAAGGGACAAGCAATTCGTGTAGGAGCATAGTAAGGAGTTTGGTGCAGACTCACATGACAAGCTTGTAAGCAGGATAGGGAAGCTCAGGCAGGAAGGAAATGGGGTTAGCTGGGAGCAAGATACATTCGGACGTGAAGGCAGGTTGCTCTCAGACAGGACCGCTGCACTGCTAGCTCAGTCCTGCTCAACTGCGGTCAGTAACTTGGATACTGGGAGAGATCACAAGCTTTGTAAACACCTCCTCATGGGGCATTGCCATGAGAACAGAGGGGGACAAGAACCGTGCCCAAAGCAGTCTTCTTAAGCTGAAGAAACAGGCAGAAAAAAGCCCCGAGCAGCTGTGTATAGGTAGGAGTAGCTGGCTGCTCTGATGCGGGATAACAAATGATGGAGCTGGCAGCAGCAGAGCAAGGAAGGGCCTTACTGCTGTGCTGGGGGTCAATGGGCAGGATTGTCTGTGTTCTTTCCATGCTATCCTGCTGGCAGGACTCAACCAGTCCTTCCAGGCACTGCAGTTCTTAAAGCATCAAGGGAGTTGCAGGGTCCAGAGGAAAAAAAAAAAAAAAAGTGACTGGAAGTCGTTGGAATGGAGTTTTAGTTCATAAGAGAAAGGAGAATCAATCTGTCAAAGGTAATGTGAGAGAGAAAATGAGCAAATGATATTTGTTTGCTTTGAATAGAATGGAAAATAATGAGCTTAAAGTGGAATGGAGGTTATCTTGTTGAAACCATAGGAAGGCCAATGGAGTATTTTACACAGAGTGGACTTTGACTAACAGAATAGACAAATACCTCTCAGGAATTCGTGTTTCATTTTTTCACCTTTTAGAAGCAATGCTTCCTCCTTGATTCCATTCCCTGACTGAAAATCTTTAATGGTGGATGTTGGAGTCAAGTACTAACGTACATTTCTGGAAATGCGTTTTTCATGCTTTGTTTTACTCTGTGCTTACCCTGAGGCATGACTGTGCTGTTTGAATAATGCATCAGATGGAAACCTTTTGAGGCTACGTCTGCTGTAGACTCAAGTAATTTGAAGTATATACACCTTGGTCCTGTGAATGAATGCTCATGTCTTAATGTCAGCACGCCAACTGCGTGGGTCTAGCTGACAGTGTGATTAGTTTGATTTGCCTCAGCCTTTAAACAAGACTGTGGTGACTAGAAAAAAAGGTTGGATTAAGCGCATTTGCGAGCTACTCCCAGCATATTTGAGGTTCTTTTGTCCCTGATGAATCTGTTAACTCTAATCACTTGCTCTGTTGAGTGGTGAAAGCCGTTGCGTAGTGCATTCATAACACCAAGCGAATATTCCCAGAACCTTTGTGGTGGCATTAATGGATGTGTGAGCCCTGTTCTTCTTGCTGTGTTTCAGACTGGCCGCAATGACAAGGCGCAAGAGTTTTTCCTCAAGCAGGCCTCTGAGCTCCAGAACCAGGCGGAGTGGAAGGATTGGTTCGTCCTGCCCTTCCTCCCTGCCCCAGACTCCAACCCCACCTTCGCCACCTATTTCTCGCGCCAGTGGGCAGATACGTTTATCGTGTCTCTGCACAACTTCCTGAGCGTCTTATTTCAGTGCATGCATATCCTTTTTTTGCAACTAATAGTTAAATCTCACTCGCCCTGGTGTTACACTTACCATTAACAGCGGTGCCAAGAATATACTATTACAGAGCTCGCTGCTTTCAGTTGCTTGTCTAGAGCCAAGACTTAATAGGAACATGGTGTTTACCAGAGGGTGTTGGAATAGTTACAGTTCAATTATCTGATGATATGTTATATTCCCTGGGCGCAAACTATTGTGGATGTTGCTAATGCTGAGCTCATCCCTATGCGAGTGACTAGAAACCTTGCGCACGTCTTATTCTGAAACGCTTTTCCTCTTTCCTTCGTGTGGTATAAACCTGAGTCCACAACTGAACTGGCATCTCCTGTCAGACCCTTCTCTAGCTGTGTATGTTCACAAGATGGTCTAATGACAGCTCGCTATGACAGGGCAGTTCCATGTAGGCAGAGGTAACAGCGTTTGTCCCACACTACAGAGTCTTGTTTGTTTGCTGATGGACTGTGGAGCCCAGCTTGTCTTGAACTGCTTCTTCAGTGTACGCTGATGCAGGAACATCACCTGTCTTTTCCTCCATTTCTGACACGTGAAAAGGAAGAATCTACAAATCCTTGTAAAGCCACGTGAAATAGTTTGTGCAGTGGTAAAGTGCAAAGTCAGCTGAGGTAACTGAGCTGTTATTAGTCTTCTGGCCTTGCATGTACTTCTTGCTGGTAATACGGACTGGGCAGCTTTGCTGGCTTACAGGAAAATGGCCAGTGTGGAGGGCTGGATTTTAGAATTCAGTCAGGGGCACACAAGATTTTGCCTTTGTTTTCTTTAACATTCCTCACCTGTTCCAGTCATTTTGAACTTTGAAGCTGAATGTCTCAGGAGCAGTCTCATACAAGAAGAAAATGAATCGTTGCGGCATAAGGTCAGAGAACTGAAGTCACTCTGTAGTTGCTGACTGTACGAGACTGTGAGTTTTGTAAAATGGTTTCCAGTTGTAACCGTTCAACTCAGTGTGTTTATTCCCAGGCAGATTCTCCTATGAGTCCTTTGTTATTTTGATTTAACTGTCAACTGTCTCCAAAAAACTTAGGGTTGTGATCATATCATAAAATGTGTGTTTAGGGTATTGCTGTCCTACTGCTGGAGGTGACTGTCCCTCTCCCTGTGCTGTCTGACAGGTGGCTGGGTACTGTGCGAACTCCTTTCCTGCTACGCTACAAAGTCAAGCCATGCTGAAACTAGTGGCAGATTAAGGGCAAATCTGGCTGACCTTGCACGGGAACTTGTGAATAATAATCAGTGACGTCCAGATTTTAGCTGATGGAGCAATAAAAACGGGCAATAACTTCTGGCAAAGAGGCAGAAACCATTACTTCTGAAATGGTCGTTTAACTGTGGTTGAAGTGCACTTAAAGCAATTTAGATCAGCTAATGGAAATGTCGTGAATGTCTGTCTCCCAACTCTAGACCTTACAGTAAGCCATAAAAAGGGCTGACCAGTTCAGCCTTCATGCCTTGTTTTTGACAGTTTCATCAGCAGATGCTAGAGAGAACGTGAATACATAACACAGATCAGTCCTTTCCCAGTATAACTTCCTGTTAGAGAAATTTGGGAAATCTATAGTGTAAGAGCTTTCTAAACTAAAAATTACATGTGGATGATCAAGTACAAGTGGGAAGCCTTGTTCAGGTAAGCAGGACTTGAGTTTTGTTTCCTCAAACCTACCAAGTAAAAGCTCTCTCTGTATGAATACTTCAGTGAAGTGCGTTTTGTGCTTTACCTCCTGTGTTAGAAAACATGATGTTGTACATTATGCTTGATGTTTCAACTGTTCTGGTAACTGATCACCTCTGTTCATTTCTCCTAAAAATGTTAAAGTAAAATAGAATAATTGATTTAAAACAGGAGAGGTTTTTTTGTGAAAGAAAAGTGAGGTTTGTCACTGTGTAATGAACGAAGTCAGTGGATCGGGTGAATTTTGACAGAAGGGTTCTGCGAAGATAGCCAGTGAACTGGGACAGCAGGATAAGGTGTGTTTTGAAGGAGAGCTCTCATTACCTCCTATTTTATATTCTGTACTTTTAGTCAAAGCTGGCTTATGTTTGTGGCATGTTGACTGATATCAATTCCAGACTGGATAAGCTTTCTCTGGCAAATAGGCAGAGGTAAAAGCCAGACTTCCCTTTTTGGAGAACTGCTTAGGTCAGAAAAAGGAGCAGCTACCTATAGAACAAAAAATCTGTGTGAGTAAATACAGAATTAGAGTAGTGATTCTGATTTCACTGTTGAAACAGTACAAATACATTCATATCAACCTGGATTTATAAAGGTCCTGCTTCTTGTAATTTCTTTCCTTAAACACTGTGATAAAAGGAAAAAGAAAAATTGTATCTGAAAAACAAGTGTATGGAAACAGAAAAGCCTGAGGAACTCTTCATGTGAATAAGGCATAAACCACATCCGCCCCAGAAAGCTGCATCCTGAGGTTCCTCCCTCCTAAGGCGGAGAAAAAGAAGAACGTCTCTCCATAATGTGGAGATAAATCTCACTGTCATGTTTGGGAGGGAGCTGGGCGGGGTGCAGAGCTGGATTTCAGGGTGACCTGATGGCGTTGGCCTTGGTGCACCCTTAACAGCTCACCAAACCCTTGTCTGTGGGAAGAAGATTACCTTCTAGGCTCAGTGCCCATGCATTGGTCCTGCCAGTTTCCTGCGTTGCCCTGGCCTTGCACTGGCTGCACTGAGCTGCTGATCAGCTCTGCCCTGGCTGGCTCTCATTTCCCAGCACCATTAATGGCCCTACAGCAACAGCTGGAGGAGAGGAGTGAAGGGTTTTAAGTACGCTCCAGCTTCACGTGTATAAAGTACTGCTTGTTTTGACTGCTTGGGCTAATGTGGTGCTCAGCCAGTCAGAGCGACTTTCTTCCCTCCCCACCCTTCTAGGGCTGTTGAAATGAAAGGAGTAAACAACTTCAAGTGGGAAGGAGGTGAATCTTGGTGACCCTCTTGTTTACTTAGCTCTCTTCTCTCGTTCTAGCTGTTTGCTTTGCAGGCTGAATCTTCCCGCATGAAGAAGGAGGAACTGGAGGCGGAACAGGCAGTTGTACATCACAAGTTACCTGCGTATGTGGCCAACATGGATCGACTAGGGGACTCTGAGCTGTGAGTGCCTGCAGAGGAGGAGCTGGAGACAGGCTCTGCTGCTTTTATTGGATCAGGGAGGCTCATGGAGGGTCATTTCCTTGTTCCCTGCCCTGGGAATCAATGCAGAAAGATATCCAGGCAGAAATTCCATTGACCTAAGTGGATTTAATGGGGGAAATTCATGACGAGCATCTCGCCTGCCATTTGCAAAGAGATTTTTGCCAATCATTGGGAGGCCAAGTGCATGTGGAAGGGATTCTGCTCTGTTCTCAGCATTACACCAAGGCGTTCTATGCAGCCAGGGCACTGGTAGCTGTGCAATACCCTGCAGTATTGCTCAAATATAATGGGCTGTCACTTGGCTCCTATTTACTTTAGTGCCTGTGGTGCAGTAGGTGAGTGCCCTGTGTTGTTCTGGAGATACTATATAACTCAAAGGGTCATTGTTACACAGAGATGCTTTCTTGATTTTTGCAAAGTCAAGGGAAAAGGAGTTTCTCTTCTACAAGGCTGTTACGCACAGCATTCCCCATAAACTTGCTGCAGTTCAAGTGTGTTTTATGGCTACATAAATACACTTGTAGAAATACACTTGTATTTCTGTCTGGAAATTGGGCAACATACACAGTGATATAGCTTGTTGAATTGTTATTTAGACTCTTATTTCCCCCCCAGTACACAGTCGTGCTATGCAAGTCTGTGTGTTTGAACTCGTGTTACTGAGGTTATGTTTTTTTCTTGCCTTAAAAGGATCTGAAAGCAAATTTAGCTTAGCCACAAGGTATTAGTAGCAATGCTAGAGTTTTGACTTTCTTGTGTGCTTCTTTAACTTCTGTTCAGACAGGAGGAGGGTTGATTAAAATTATCCTACTGACAATGACAAATAGAAGTTTTAGCAGAGACCACACACAAAGTCTTTGTTTTAGTCTAAAAGTTGTCTAATTAAATAGACTTAAGTGTCTTGATAACTGCACTGCACAGGTCAGGCTACAGAGTTTAATTTGAGATTTTTATTTTTATTGTTTTTTTGCTGGTTTAGCTGCTCTGTGTGGAAAGCCCTGATGTTCATCTGCATACCTCAGGGAGAATGACATGAGGGATGGGATAATTCATACCCATATTATTTTTTGTCCATTTGTATTAGAAAAACTTGCCTTAGAAGTGGCATTTCTTTGTGTGTGCAACTTGTCTCTTAGTCTGGAGGCCAGTTCCAGTTGCTTTTTCCATGTCTCTGCTCAACCTAAAGCCCAACTATGGTAGAATAGAAATCATAATCGTAGAAAGGGACATAAATTTTCTTATTTCCTGTGGGGCCAGTTTTTGAGATTTTGAGGGCATGTGCTTTAAAATTGCTGAACATGACATGCTGAATGTCTAAGCCTGTTCTGTGGAGTATTGGATACTCAATGCCTCTCCAGGTTGGTCTGGTTTATGCTTTGAATTAGGAATCCAAGATGAATAGTTTATATGGAAATCTGTATTCCTCTGCCTTCTCCTTAGGGTCTTTCTAAACTGACCAGATGGCAGTGGAAGGAGTTCAAGGTGGCCCTGCACAGGATTTGGCAACAGTTGAGTCCACTGAGACAGTGGCATCTCTGAGAAATGTCCTTTGGTTAGAGTAATTCTGATGATCTGCTCTAGGCACTAACAGGATGTTTTAAAACAGTTTTTCAGTGTGTAGTGCTCTGTTGGCTTAGAAAGGAACATCTGTCCTCCAGTGGTTCAAAGGGATGGCACTTCAGTTGTTGCATGGTCTTTGATCAGGTTGTCTGGCTACACTTTCATATTCTGTTTGTTGGTTTTGTTTGTTTTTTAAATTAGTGATATGACCTGCAGCCAGAGGAGTACTGCACATGCTCTTCAGTCCCGGGGCGGCTTTCTGTCCTCTTTTCTCTCCCAGAGTAAAAAAGGCCCTTCCAGACCAGTCCATCCAAGTGGGGCTTCTCCAACGCAGACTGGCAGTATGCTGCTAGGGAAGAAAGAACCAACAAATCACCAGGTAACTAACTCTCAACCGTGTTCGTTAAAAGGTGCTCAGTATCCAAGGAGTTAACTTGCAGCATAGCACTGCGCCAAGCTTTTGCCTCCACCTGAAAAAATGAGATGTTCTTTCCATCCTTGCAAGTGTAGGCTGGGCCTGAATGCAGCTCAAGACCGGCTGCTGTTGTCTGGGGGCTTGTACAGCCCTTGCAGGTGCTTCGTTTCGATGCCTCCTCTTTTGCTCTTTGCCCTGCAGCCTAGCATGAGCTTAACTTTGCCAAATCATTCCGCTGCCTTCCAGAGTGCCAAAGGAAAAGAAGGAACAGTGAGCTGTAAGGACAGGAAGAGCCACTTCAGTGGGTTAGCAGCAGGCGAGTCAAGTTCCCTGCAGCAGCGGCAGAAGCGCTTGCAAGAGCACGGGAAGGAGAGGAAGGAACTGCTGTCAAAAGGGACCTTCCAGGTACTGGACGGCACTGCAAGGCTGGGAAGCGGAGGGCTAGTGTTTCTGTAGTTTGTTGTGCTAGGTGGTAAAACAAGTGCAAGTTTCCCGTGGAATTTCTGAACTGCTACTCAGATCTAACTGTATCAAAGGTTAATCTGTGTAGTTAATCAACTTCTTCCACACTCAATTTATTTCTGTGCCTGTGGGAGGGAATAGGTACTGACATTTCAAATGGAAGAAGAGTTGTATTTTTCATGATCTTTTCAACGGCGCAGTCCTGCAGTAAGAGGAAGTGTTACTCCACCACTGAGCATTCAAGGCTATGACAGAACTTTTTTCTTCATGGCTCATCTAAAACATTTTAATTAAGCATTGGTCAGAAAATTGCAAAGCTGATTTCCCCATTAAGTATCCTTGTTCAGCTTCTGGTGGCAGACTAAGCTGTTTTGAACAGTTCTGTGTGCTGCAGTGCAGATCTTGTCTCCTTCAGAAACCTTCACCGTCTAAAACTCCCATTTGTTCTGTCTGCCCTGTCAAATTGGGTTTTAGGCTTTTGGATCTTGACTCTACCGTTGTCATCGGTCAGTTGGCTTCAGCAGTTGTTGCAGTGCACACAGACTAACTTTCTGCCAGACGAGGATAATCCATCCGCTGGCGCTCGCCATCCAACAAGATTTTTTGTGCAGGTTCACTGAACTGCATATTAGGCAGATTTGACTCACATTGCTGAATGCAAGAGTTCCTTGAAATACATTGATTTGCTTGTGAAGCTGTGCTCTAATAGCATCAAAATGGGCCTTGGATATCAGCTGAGTTACGCCAAACAGCTGTGGATCCCTTAATTCTTGCAGGAGAGCGTATGGCTGGGCACATGGAAGGGGATATAAGGGAGCCTAGAACCAAGGAGGCAGTTGTGCAAAACACCATCCTTGTGCTCAGAAAGGTCCCCGGCAGAAGAGGTGTTGAGCTGACAATGATTCTGGTTCATTGCAGCTTCTTGTTTGTTTTCTCCCAGCAGGCTGGGGTGGCTGAAAAGCTTGACCTGGAAATGCTATTTCCTTGTATTTCACACAGGATTTCTCCCTTCAGGGCCAAAGTGCTGAGAAGAAAACGGATACTGGCACAGCTGAGGCAGAGCTATCCTCAGAGCTGCATACTGAGCAAATGGAGACTTCAACCAAAATGCCTGGCAGCAGTGCAGAGGCTGTGGGGGTTAGGCAGGAGCAGCCTTTCATTGTCCTGAGCCAGGAGGAGTATGGAGAGCACCATTCATCCATCATGTACTGCAGGTAACAGGCTGGCACAAGAGGGCTTCTTTGCAGAAGCCTCTGTAGAAGAGTGGCTGTGTTTGGCCTCTTCCTCCTAGCCTCTGTTCTGTCCAGCTCCTTGTACATGTACTCTTGATTGTAGGGCAGTTGAGTTGGTGTGAATGAAAATAGCCTGTAGCTTGTACAGTGAGACTGGACAGAGATTTTTGTGATTGGGAGATGCCAGCCAGGAAGAAACTCCCTGGGAAAGCAGGATGGTATTGCTTAAGGGCATTATGCTTTGGACGTGGAGGTCAGTGTGCTTCGTTATGCCAGTTATTGTGGACCAAGCAGGAAGCAATGCAAGGAAGTTCTGATTCCTGGAGAAGGAACTGGTGTGTGTACAGGAGAGGAAGGATTACTGGGGTATTTACTCACATCTAAGAACTTTAGGGAGAAAAATATCCAATCAGTTTCCTTCTGCACATAGGGTTGATTGTTCTGGACGGAGGGTGGCCAGCTTGGATGTGGACGGGGTCATCAAAGTCTGGTCTTTTAACCCCATAATGCAAACTAAAGCTTCATCCATTTCCAAGTCTCCGCTGCTGTCTCTGGAATGGGCGACCAAGCGTGATCGGCTGGTGAGTAGTCTGTGTGTGGAGGCTCAAGAGTCGCAGCAGGTGGTTTGGGGCTGTGTTGCACATTAACTTCTAGACAGCTGCTTTATGGGTAAGGTCAGGGCAGCAGTTAGTTTCAACTTTTCAATGGGACATGGGGAACTGAAACCTGCAGGGTCTAAGAAAAGCTAGAGTGGGAAGTGTGTTCTGTATATTGAGCAAGGAATTCAACACTGCTTGCCCTGAGACATAAGTTCCCAAGCTGCAGTGTGGGTACTGCTGCAGGACAGAAGTACCTTCCTTAAGAGGAGTACCTTTCTTCAGGTGGAGCAGGCAGCCACTTGTGAAGACAAACAGAGGCAACCTGGTACAACAGCCCATGGGAACCCTGCAGCAGGGAGTTGGGGAGCTTTACTTATACCTTGAGCCAGAAGCAGAGGAGGAGAACAGGGCTGAGGAGCAGGGATGTGGCATTGAGACAATACTTGTGCAGGTGTGAAAAGGGCTCCATGGCCCTTCTGTGCTGGTGCCTTATGAGTTGGGGGTTGGTGTGTGTGTAAGGAGCTCTGGGCTTGTTTAAATATCATGACCGTTTGAATGTTTCCTATAGCATCTTTTCTCTAGTAACAGAACTAGAGCAGAGGCTTAAATTATATACGTTCTTCTGAGTCGTAGAACTGTTGCTCGTGTTTCTTCCCTTCCCTTGGTGAAGAGGCAGGGCTGTGTGAGAGGGCACTGGCACAATGCGTTGCTGCTAACCCCAAAGTGCCCCCTAGGAAGACCTGCTGCTACAGATTGTGTCTTTCCTTTCTTTTGCTTTTGGAAAGGAAGTTGTCCATCTAGTTGTTCTGATGTTTCTTCTGCTCTGTGGAGCTTATTTCCTGCTTGCTGATGCTTTCTGAACTGTATGGGGATTCAGCAGCAAATCAGGCTTTGAAGTGAGGAGGATCTGGCTTGCTTCATTTTCTTTGATATTGCATCCCTCTGGGGTTTTATTTTTGCTTTAAACTGTAGCACTGCTGATAAAGCATGTGTGAGCCCTTCTGAATGATTTAATTCTCCCTTAGATGAAAGGAAGAGGCTTCTATTTGGTTTTCTCTTAGACTGTTAATTCTATGTTACTCTTTCCTTGCTCCCCTAGACGTTGAGACTTCACATATTTTTCGCATCCTATAACCTTGAGCCATACTCCAGAAAGTGGCTTTTATTCCACCTTGGTGCTGACTAGACCTTTTCTCACTGGAAGGCAGTGCTTTAACTCTCTCTTCTGTGGCTCTGGTGTAGTCCTACTCAGTGCGATATGCACAGAAAAACAGGATGTACTCTAATGGAGTGATGTTTAATAATAGAAAAAAAATCACTCTCTGGTGTTGGTTGTTGAACGGATTCATTGTGCTCCTCACTAACAATCCTTCCATCTCCTCCTTGCTGGTTTCAAGCTCTTGCTTGGCAGTGGGGTCGGAACGGTTCGTCTTTATGACACAGAAGCAAAGAAGAATCTCTGTGAAATCAGCATTGATGAAGACATGCCCAGGTAACTCTGAAATACTAATTATTTTTTTTATATATA
>NW_009703585.1:1848-2064 GCF_000703405.1 Apaloderma vittatum | reverse complement strand
AGGGGCACAGGAGGGGGGGTTGCCTCCGTTTCCCCCTTCCCTGTGCTCCCCCTCTCACTGTAGGGCAGCGAGGAAAGTGTTTCCTTTCCCCAAGGGAGGCTGACAGTCCCGATGTCCCATCCCCGGGGACATG
The DNA here is from genome assembly GCF_000703405.1 of Apaloderma vittatum. NCBI lineage: Eukaryota > Metazoa > Chordata > Aves > Trogoniformes > Trogonidae > Apaloderma > Apaloderma vittatum. Next base: position 1,931 of record NW_009703585.1, on the reverse strand, counting down.
GGGCACCTCGGGGGGCGCTGGGGGAGCTCCATGCGTGCTCACCCCATGTGGCAACTCTCCCAAGAAGCATCAGTGTTGTGGAG
>NW_009703585.1:1051-1612 GCF_000703405.1 Apaloderma vittatum | reverse complement strand
GGTTACGTGGATGAGCAAAAGGGGTTTGAGGTGGTGACGGCCAACAAATTGAAACCAAATTGGCTCTTGAGGAGTCCAGAAATGGAGCAGGAATTTATCCCCCCAGCCCTGAAGACAGATCCCCCCTCCCCTATAAGCTGAGGGGGTTGCAGGGTCCCCAACCATTCCCAAGGCTGCTGAATCCCCCTCCCGTCGATGGCAGGGTGCGAGGGGTTGGGGTGCTCTGCTGACCCTGAGAGAAGGGGACACCCTCATGCCACCATCCTGAGAAGGATTCTTGAGGGCATTGGGACACTTTCTTCAGTCATCATCATCCCAACACAGCCAGCAATGGGTCACGTCCCCACTCCCCCAGGAGCTCACCGAGGCCATTCCCCATCCCTGATGGAGGACACGGGAGCCACACGGCCCCACACGGAGGCTGGAGGGGCCATGGAAGAGGATGGTTGGGAGAGGAGTACCCGTATTTACAAATGGTGACTTGCAAATCCCCCCCTGCCTCGGCATCCCGGCCACCCTCCCCCTCGGCAGCAGCTCCTCTTGAGGGTTGAGGGGACATCC
>NW_009703585.1:0-990 GCF_000703405.1 Apaloderma vittatum | reverse complement strand
GCAGAGGCAGCAGAGGCAGGGCTGGGGGGCACTTCCCCCTGTCCAGCTCTGGCTGCATCCCAAAAATGACAACTCTCTACACAAAGAGGAGTCAAGTCTTGCTTGTGGGGGACACATTGTGGGGCGAGGAACTCAGAGGTTCCTTTCCGGAGCTCCCCTTCCCTGTCTGCTTCCCCTATTCTGGGGGGAAAAAAAAAAAAAGGCAATATTTGGCTTTATAAGCTACTGGGAAAGGCAAACGGCAAGCTGTAAATCAGAGTGACATCTTCCCTGCTGAGCAGCAGGTTGGAGCAGGTGAAGCCTTTTCCATCGGTGCTTTATTTTGGGATTGCACATGTGGAGGCAGCTTTAGAGATAAACACCGCAGCCCATCACCCAGCCCTGAGCATCCTGGCTGCCCACACCACGGCCCCCACACGCCGTGGGCACCTCTGGACCTAGAGCACAGCTGGTTTGAGCTTCACCACTCATGAAAAAATAGAGGCAAGAATGATACCCAACATCTCAACCTCCCCTTCCTGGGATGCTGGGGGATGGAGCAGGGCTGGGAGAACTCCCAGTCCCACGGGATCACCCCAAGGGAAAGCTGTAGTGCCAGCTCCAAGCATCATGCGTGGGGCAGCCGGGCCCCCCCAGGGATGAGCAGCGGGTGCTGTGGCTGCGCGAGGCAGGGGCAGGGGAAGCCAAGGCGCTTGGCACTAGTTGAGCTGCGAGCGCAGCTCGATGCAGAGATAAGATAAGGCATCTGACAGGCTGCCAAGTTAAACCGAGGTCACTGCAAACCCAGGCGGGTGAACGTGCCCCCACAGCCCCAGGTGACACACACACAAACACACACACACGCATCCAGATGTCTGTTTTCATTTCGGGCAGATTTGTGTCCTTCCATCCAGCCCTCCTGCCCGCTTTGAAGGCACCTTTTTCCCACGGCACCAAGAGCAGAGCTGATGGCAGGGAGTTTCCAAGACGGTTTTTTTTTTTGCCAGGCTT
>NW_009703584.1:0-16391 GCF_000703405.1 Apaloderma vittatum | reverse complement strand
GCAGCCGTGGGAAGGACAAGGGCGCTGCAAGCCGGCTGGCTAAGACAGTCCTTCTCTTCAAACACCCATCCTTCAGGTCCTCCCGTGATTATTTTTTACATTTATTGCAGCCCTCTGCCGAGGCTGCGGTAACGTATTACACCTTTCCCTTTTCTACCAGGCAGCACTGAAAGCTGGGCTTGATAATCCTAGTAGCGGCTTCTGTGTTTATTACCTGTAATTAAATGCTGCCATTTACAGTGCAAAGTATATGAGACAATAAAAGAGTTAGAAACTGGTTAAATCCTGCCTTAAACCTACAGCCTTTGACAAGAGGGAAAGCATTTGGTTTTTCCCCCTCCTCGTGTGTTTCAGACTCGTCAACATAAGACTCTTAAATGGATTTAACAAAGCAGAACGCAAAAATATTCAGAAAAGCGCTGAGCTCCTGGCCAGACAGCTATTGAAGATGATTTTGTTTCTTTCTTCACAAGGGACATCAAGATGGATCCAAACAGCACAGGCAGACACCACATCTATCAGAAAGTTCTCACTATTCATGAGCATTTGCCTGCACGGTTCCAGTTTGCGGGCTGCTTATTAGCTTTGCTGACATAAACGCAGTGGTGGTGGGGTTTGTTTTTGTTGGTTTTTAAAGTGAATAGCCTGGGTGGAAAAACAACGATGTAATTAAAACAAAACAGGACACGTATGTGTTGTAAACAAAAGGACTAGTGATCTTCTTCATACAAATCTTCACTGAGCTGCCATCTGTTCATTATAACAAGCTGGTATTTCCTGAGTATTCATCGTCATTTTAATTTCTGTGTAGCGCTGAATTAAATGAAGGGAAGTTAATTTCTGCACGTTCATGAAATTATTTTCCCATGGAACAAATATTCTTCTAACCCCATCCTGTTTATCTCAGCCCCCGTGAAACTGTAGTCTGAGAGCTCCAGTGCAAAAACCACCTGCAAACCAGAGCAGTCCCCATCCCTTCAACTCCTCAACATCAGCACTGGGCAAAATTCTAACTCAAAGCAGGTTCATCATCTGCATCAAATAACAAAATGCCTCGGCCCCATCCGCAGTTCCAGCCCAGTTTCAGGAAGGATTTTGCTGATCTACAATCCCAAACCATCCCATGTCTTTAATCTTAACCACCGCAGAAAAAAAACAAACAAAACAAAACACCAACTTGTCTTCTGCTTCTGGAACACTATTCTCCAGTTCTTACTCTGGCCATGGCTTGCAACTCATCTACAAGCACGTGATGACTCTCTGATGACAACCTCATCGTAGACCTGAGGGGTATATATTTTTCTCTGAAAAATATAGGCCCCCATCCCCACTGTTCCAAACCATATGAAAGAGCCAGGTTAGATCAAGCCTTTATTTACTCAACCAATTTAGTCTTGGTTGAGTAGCCAAACAATCACCAGCCCTTTGGTTCTACATCTACCTGTCAACTTAATCGTACCTTGCATCCACCATCACTAACCATGGCTCTATCCAGCCCTAAGGCTGCCAAAGGACTGTAGCCCAAGACCATTTTGACTAAGCCTCTGACCCGAGACCACTGCCCGCTTCCAAGCAAATGCAGTCTCAGTTCACTTTCAGATATCTCCACTCTTAACACAACCCAAATTTAGTCACCCAGAAACCTTATCCAGCCCTAATCTTGGTTCTTGTCTCCATCACCAATTTCACCTTCTAACTCCAGCCAGAACAACCATCCTTGCAGCTGTAACCTTTTCTGTAATCCAGTTTACTTGCCAACCAGAGCTTTTGGGTCATAGTAAAATCCTTTAATTTTATGCCGTAATTTAATGCTTTAATTCCAACATTACTGTGGAACAATGTTCCGTAATCTCTGTATTTCTCCAACCTCAGCTACTTTCAAGCATACAAAACATGATCCAGTTATTTTTCAGCTGATGATCTCTGACTGGAGCAGGTGGGAGGTCATGGTCTGAATCTTTTTTCGTGCGGTTTGCTATTGATACCACCGGATGCTTTTTAAATGAGAAGGAGCTGTTAATAGACATAAATAGATACAGTGTTATGTTCATAATATTGTCCCTATATGCCTGTACTCTCTCTAGGTTGTTCAACAGCCATGAGATCTGTTCCTGTAGAAAAATAGGATGCAGGCTGAATTAGGATAATCTGATTTAAATGACCATTTTATCTTTTAAGACAAGGTTGAGCTACAATTCAAAAGTAATTAAAAAAAAGAACTTTTATCAATGCAAGTAGTGTACAACAGGCTTGACTGAAAATCAGAAATTTACTAAGAAAAGCATAATTAAAAAGGAAATTCCTTGAAGATCAGGTTAAAACTATCTTTGGCAGCAACTGTTCCTAATTAAACTGAACGAGTTTATTCCATTTTACGATGTCAAGAAAAATAATAATAATTAAAAAAATCATAGAGGAACCCGTGTTAGGCTGAGTAAAACACCAGAGAAAAATGAGAGGGCTCCTGGTCTGGGTGTGGGTCATTTTTTCTGCTCCTATAGGAACGAGAACGATTACACAGAAAGATTCCCCTGGGCAGTATGTCACTGCTGGCGGCCTTTCTGCTCTCAGCAACCCAAAAGAAAGGGTTTATTTGGCATTTGGAAGCCAAGGGTTGGGAAAACGTGCTGCCCAAGGTCTTCTTCCTTCCACAGGCAGGGAATAACCTTTTGGATATTTTCAACTGAATGAATCTTGCTTGGAGAAACAATTAAATTATGCAGCTGCTGCCCCTTCGGAGGCTTATTTTATGTTTTGTGTCCCTCGTGCAGATACGCCACGAATATCTTATCAGGGCTGTTTCTGCCAGGCTGATAAGAAGAGTTTAGAGGGAACCAACCTCCTGTGACCCAGCCTCAGAGGCCTCATGTTTTCACACTGTTTTCTAGGAGCTTTGGAGCAGAGCATCTCATGAAAATCTTTAGCTTCCCAGTCTACTTCCAGTTCCTCCCCGAGGAACTCGGTGGGAGGATAGAAATTCTCTTCAGCAAGCCAGAAGAACTGAAAAACAAGGCACGGAGGAATACTAACTTGCTTTCTGTGAACTAAAAACTAAAACTTCTGTGGAAGTTTTTGGGAAGTGAAGCCAAACCTGGCTCAGACAGCTTTTGCTCTTTGGAGAATGAGAAGTTCAGCAGTTCCCCAACCTGAAAACTTGGGCTGTTGGCATCTGGCTGAAGAGGCTGCAGGGGAAGGTGCTCAGCAGTGACCCTGGTGCCCTCCTGGCTGTTTGTTTTTTTCTGCAAAATAAGCTCACAGTTCAGTTCCTAAGGCCCATGCACTAAATAACAGAGCTACACCCTGTTGCTACTGCAGATTTTGGGGGAGAGAGAACTGTCTGACCAGGGCACAGCTCCTGAACAACTGTCCCCACCAGCACAACTCTCCAGCAATGCCCTCAAGGCAGATGAGGGTGGAAAACATTTCTTTATCAGCATGAAACTCACTTTATTAAAAAAAAAAAAAAATAACTTAGCTTTGCAGTGCACAGCAACAATCTTGGAAGACCTGCTCGCTGAAATTTTTTAAAAGATAGACTCCTTTGCAAACAAAATGACCATGGAATATCAAAAAAAGAGCTGACGAGGGACACGGAAACACAGAAGGCAAAATGCAAAAGGTGTCTGATACTTCCAGGAAAAACGTGCACCACGCCTGATAACCTGCCCTGTGCAGACTCTTCTATAGCAAAACCCTGGTTTCAAACCAGTGCTGCACCCACTGAAAAATTTTGTGAGTAAAATGAAGGGGTTATTTGTGCTCCTGAGGGTAACTCCTCCTTAAAACTAGCTGAAAGAGCACTAGCAAGGTACCCACAAAGCAAAAACACATGCATGTTATCCAGTAAATGCATCAACAGCAAAAATCATTCTGGAAGTGCTGTTCTGACACTTCACACCGAATTTAATTACAGTTAAAGATTTAATGAGGATTTTTCTGTTATTCTGCTACCTGTTTCCCCCTCCCCTTTTTTTTTTATTATTATTTATTTTTACTTGACTGATCATTTTGTTGTTTCCCTGATGTTCTCTTTATACTCTGGACTTCAAACAGCTCCATGCCCTCGGGATGACAAATATTTTTAGGCTTGATTACTTGTAATGATGGATGCCTGCGTTACAGGTAGAGGAGGTGGGGAGAGCGATCTCTCACTGTGCCCGTGCTCCTCCTCTGCCCAGCAGATTTCTTAGAGGCAGCTGCCTGATGGCACTCTCACCTACCCGATCCTTGAGCAGTGAAATGTTATTAATTAATGACTTGTTTTCCCAGAGTGACTTATACCATATATTTTGCTCACCACAGCAATCTGGCAAGAGTGGAATAACTATCATTTGAGAAGAGACCCGAGTGCCATCTGTTTTTCCTGGCACCAGCATTTCTTGGGAGGTTACAGAGGTTGAGAATCGAATATTTTCTCTAAATCATTGTCAAAGAACAAATGATAAGTTTTGAAACACTTCGATGCCTTTTTCTTTTCCCTCTTAGAGTACATGCACAGAGGTTACATGCACTTCTCCTCAACATGATCTTATATATTTTTTTCCATTGTCTGACAAAATCCATATGTTCCTGGCTCAGGCCATCTGTCACTCTTGACTCTTGTACGCAAAAATTTTTGATGTATTTCTCTCATGATCGATTTCTTCCTATAAGTTCACAGGGGGCTATCTGACAGAAGGAATTTTCATACCTTGCCATCCCAAGATAATTTACATGCACAGGTCTCCTCAGTGACAAAAAGACTGGATGAATAAAGAACTTTCGGTTTCCAAGCAGAGCAGGAGTTGGGCTTTGTTTGGTTTTTGTTTTTTTGTGTTTTTTTGTCTTCAAGAGAGCAAAGTACTCCTGGAAAACCAAACAGTAGTGAAAGAGTTATTTTCTCTTTCCAGATTAGCAGTTCTTCAACAACGCCCAGAGAATTAAGCAACTCTGGTTTCAACTTTAACCATCTTCATAGGGCTTTGAAAGGACTAGATTCAAGTGGACTAGCTTACAAATACTGTAAATGTTGGAGATCTTTAACAGCAGAGCTGTGGGATGCACAGTCATAAGCCTTAAGTACCAAGCAGTAACTCTGGTATTTGTTCTTACTCCTGGAACATGGATTTACAAGTTACTTTCTCACCACTGGCCGGTTAGCAGTAGAAATGAAATATCAGAATATGTTTCAACTGGGAAGTAAATCATACAGGTTTATTTTGGTTTCTAGTCCGTGTTGTGGCTGTTTGCACAGAACCGTTTCATATTCCAGGTCTTGGTAAAAGCATAAAAGGATTCCAGCACTGTGAAGGAGTTGACAGAGTTAAAATCAACGATCTAATGGTTGCTACTCACTCTCCCAGACACATAGGACATTCAGTCCTTCACCAAAGAGATCTTCTGCAACAGAAGACCTTGCCTGCATTCTAAGGTCAAAAAATAGAGTTTGCAATTTTTCCCTAGCGTAGAACATGAAAAAAAAAAAGAAATAAAATCCAAGATGACATTTTTAAAGATTTGATTATTGGGCATAACGTATCAACAAAGTGTTCCACAAAGCAAGACACAGAAAAAGGACTTGAAGTCCAAGTGCTTTTGTCTGGAGGCTTCCAAACGTTACCAACAAATAAGCTCCCAAAAAATCCCTGAAACCTCTTCTGAAAGTGGTTCAAAATATTAGGACGTAACAGAAAAACGTTGCCACTGGAAAAAGTCTCGACTAATCATGGCAGAGCCTAGCCTCTAAAACTAAAGCCATTTTCCCTTAGAAGCATTTGCAGAAGAGGAACTTAAAATCACAACATGCTCCAAATCCAAACTTTCCCAAAGCCAGACCCGAATGCCTATCTTCAGGTCCTTTACACAGCGCCAGCGCACGAAGCCAAGCTCTGGAAATCAGCCTGAAACTCCCTGAAACAGCAGGCATGAATATGGACAAAGTGGGGCTGATGTTTCCACTCAAGCCTACCTCTAGTTTCCATAGGTACCAATTTTGCAAACCCGTGTAATGGAGAGCTTGATTGTACCTCTCCAGAGCAATTGCTGCCAAGAGCAATTGATTGAACCCCGCCGTCCCCATATTCTCATATTTTGCTCTGATTTTCTGCAGCTGCTCTGTAAAAAGGGTGTTTCAGTGTCAGGAACCTTTGAAAAGACAGGGCTGTGTGCTGTGCTTGCCAATTCTCCCTGACAGCTCCTGTTCACAGGTCTTCAAATAAACAATGCTCCGTATCTGTGATCCTTGACAGCCTGCTCTACTGTCTTGTACAAAAAGTTAGTCTTTTTTCTCTCTTGACTGTAAAAATAAAAAAAAGTACCATAAACAAATAATTCCCTTATGTATTCTGCTTCACATTATTCAGCAGCGTTAGTCACATTAACAGATAAGACGTTTTAAGGTAATCCAATTCTGTAGCACTGTATTTGTTTCTTTGAGCTGTAGCTTTCTCAGTGTGTCTGACTAAAAGGGATTTGGGGTATCTCTGGGAAGCTTCAGTGTTCAGCGCCACTGAACACGTAGTTTAGGTAAAGTAAGAGCAACATTTTGTTCCATGTTATTTAAAAAGCAGGGCTTTTGTTCTCTCTCTCTTTTTTTTTTGGCAAGTGTTTCTTCAACTTTCGGTCCATTACAATATAATTCCATTATAAACACCTATTTGGAGGAACTTGGTACGTGGCATCAGGTCAAGCAGCAGGGAAGCGATTGATTTCCTAGAAGTTTGAAAATCGTAATGACTTTGTATCTTCCTCTCACCAAGGCTTGTTTTCTTGCCTAATTCATCTTCGATTGCTTGCAGCATTTAACATGCACAACTCGTAGAGTTTGTTGAGCACAACAGGAACGTCAGGTCACAACCCGTCTCCTAGATGGCTGCAATTTCAGTTGCATCATTAATTCAGCAATTTTTTTTTTTTCCCCTCTTTTTCCAGTTTTACTATTAATAAAACGTACTCAGGTTTTTCTTTCAAGGTGAATTATGATCAGGTGTTTGTCTTCAGTGTGGCCTTGCCCTTGACTTTGGCCATCTTGCCTTGGTATGATCTACACCCAGGGCTATTGGTGGTGCAGCAGATAAGCACGACACAAAGTGTACCACACCAAGGCCTGAAGAACCACTGGAAAGAGAAAACCTGTGAGAAAAATAGGAGGACAATCTTTGGAAACAAGGAAAGTAAGAAGTTCTTCATCGTCTGCTCTCAAAAAGGGACTATCCTAACCCCTTTTGGAAACTGCTCTGCACTTGCCTTCAGATCCATGTTCATAGGTTCTGGGAAATCTTTTACTCATGTCAATGAAATTTGTAGTTTTCACCTTGAAAAAAAGAAAAAAAAAAAAAAAACTAAAAAAGTCTGTCCTTACCTTACCATGACAATAGATTAAATGTTCTAAACAGCTGGAGAACTATTACAGATCTTACGGATGTTGCTCTGAAAGGAGACAGGGAAAATTCCTTAGATTTAGTTTCTGATAATGACAGAGATGATCTGTGTTTCACTGGGCAAACAAATTTCATGAGTGATCAGGCATGTTAAGATGCTGGTAAGTGCCTAACGGGCAATCCAAGTGAGACAAAAAGAAATCCTGCCACAGTCTAATTTCTATTTTTTTCAAAATAGAGAAAGAAAAAAAAAAAAAGAGGATAGGAATACCGTGTGTACTCTTACCACACTTAATACTGATAACTGAGAATTGTTGTTTGCATTGCTTTTAATCCAGCCTTTTATACCTCCTGAGTCTTAGTATTATTTTTTTTTTTAGTGAATCTGCATGGGATTTCTCATGCAATAACAACAATCAAATTATAGATTTTTCTAAAACAAATTATAATGTATTTGTTCCTTACTCATGTTTGCTTCAATCTCTAAGAGAAATTCTTGAGTTTGAAAGATAATCTCAAAAAAAAAGAATTAATTCTGTCCTTAAATCTTTCATTTTCACATTCTAGCTCTGATTCCTGGCAATAAGGAATGTGTAATATGAACACAGCACAAGCTTTCCCAGCCAAAAAAGAAATAACACGTGACTAATTAAGAAACACTAAAGATGGTGTTAGTAAGCCTTCACAATTACAATCCATTAATTTCAGTTATACAGTAGAACTACATATTTCCACATTAATAATAAATGTAATCCTCATAATTAGTATTATTTCAGTACAAGAGAGTTTATAATATATCACACATGATTATATGTCTGATTAGATCTGTGTGACATTAACAGTCCAGGTGATAATTTATGATTTTCCCTATTAAAAGCAAAACCGAACAGTATATGCCGGGAAGTGGCGAAAGTAAACTCACGGTCTGAATTTCAAACAATTTAAATTATTTATTGGGAATAATGAATGGTTTTGACTCCTTCTGTACTAGCAGTTGAATCTCCTTTAATTCATCTCCATGTCCTTAAAACAAAGGTGGCTGGATCTGTCTCTGGAACTGAAATCCCACAAGAAATCCCAGTTCTTCACAAGTCCCAGAGACGTGCTCTATCTCTCGCCTCAGTTTCTCCATGTTCTCAGCTCTCTGTTCTCTTAAACCAATTTTCTGTTGTGGACAGATCTTTTCTTAATTGCTCATGCTGGTTCATTTTCTTTTACGTTCATCTCCATTAAAATTAAGGGGAAAAAAAAGAATTAAAAATATAATTTCAACTTTAGACGTGGGCTTTAGCCTTGCAGCTCTTATTAGAGTTAATAGGATTTTAGCTTCCCTGTACTGTAGGGTCAAATAGCAGCATTTACCTGGGCATTTAAACACATTAATTAACAAAGAGAGAGTTATTTCTTTTGGAAAGGTAAAACTAAAGCTTTTCTATTACTGATTGCCACACTTCAATGTCTGCCAGAACCCCTCAGTGTTGCAGAGAGAAGGTGGCAGGAGGAGAATTGGGAGTAAATTGAGTTGTCTCCTGGACATGCACTCTCTGTTCTCCTAAAAGAAGCAACCTACATCCCTACGTTTTAAAGAGAAACATCAGCATTTACCTTAAAACTTTATAAACTGCATCTGTCAAAAATGTCTGTGGAAAGCACTGCGTGAGTTCCTCTCACATTTGTATTCTCTTATCAGAAACAGGACCCAAGAGATGACATTGATTTTGTTGAAGACAAAATAAGGTATTTTCACTTTTCAGCAAAAAAAAGCATGCTCGGCTGTTTCGTTTCGCTCTGCCGCACGACTCATCAGCCAGACCACAAAAAAAAAAAAAAGACAGACAATACTTCTACTTAACGTTTGTCCAAAAGATTGGACTGGGATCCATATTGCTTGATGGGAACTGGCCAAAGAGAAAGCAAATTTGTGTTTAAAATAACCACACAGCACTCCTCTGCTCACAAGAGACTTCAGTAAGGTGGCTTATGCTAGGCTTTTAAGATATAAAGGACAGAGATTTATCTTTTCTGATTTACCAATTGGTGGTAAAAATTATTTTACAAGGGGGAATCACCAAAATGGGGGACAGAAAGGACAGCGGCAGTTTCTGCTCTCAGACAGTTCTTCCATACCAGGCTCTCCAATACCTGGTGTAATATTCTTGGCAATTATATAAGTTACTACCAGATGTCAGAAATGTAATGGACACATCATGTCGTTGTTGACTTTAATATCACCCAAGGTCAGAATAATTTAAAAAAAAATTAATTTTAAAAAGCCAGTACTGCATATCATTCAGTGACACTGCTGCTAGTTAGCCGGTTCACGCTTTGCAATGGGAAAATCAGATTTTGGGACAGTGTTTACTTAGGGAGGACTGAGTTTTACTATTTACAAAGCTCTTTGGTTCCACAATTTATGCATTTTGAGTCATTATGGAGCAACAGTAGAAAAGAATAAATAAATAAATAAAATACTACGCTGAAGCATAAACAGATTGAAAGCATTACGAGATATTTGCATTGTCAGCGCACTGCTCAAGCCAGAAGAAAATACGACTTTTCTGAGACAGTGTTTTAAATAGAAGGAAAACTTCAGTTGTGGTGTTTACACATGCTCCAGTGCAAGAGCCACTTGCACTGAGGTGAAATCTTAACCAGCTCGAGCTACTGGTGCTGATGGAAGAGGCATCATCTGGCCTCTCCATTCCCAAATATTCCTGCTCTTATATCTCCATTTCTTCCAGTGTGAATCCCATAGAGCTCACTGTCTCAGGGAACAAGTTCGAGTTTAATTGGAAGTATTAACTTCTGATTTAATTAATAAAGTTCACGCCAGCTTTGTGAAACTGCTGAAGCTCTAGAATTTGAATTTATAGGTTAGATGTGGGCTAAAGAGTCACATAGATACTGTCTGGGCAGAATTAAGGCCCTAGAGTGAATTATTAGAGCCAGGATATTATGTACTGTAATATTTATGCCAGTGGCAGAAAGTATTTCACCCTCCTTTAGGAATCTGCTAAGAGCTGGCTTTTGTTGAATACTTTTTGACATGGACTCTTGCCACAGCTTAAACATTTGTCATGTCCCTAGCAGCCCATAAGCAACAAAATAAGGAGTGAGGAGCACTTTTGGATCCCTCTTATGCCCCAAAAGAGACCTAATAGTGAAATAGGCTTTAAAAGCTAGAAGGAAAAGGAGAAGACCGTATCTGGTAAGGCTCGGAATAAAAAAAAAAAAGCATCCTAGTGAAACACATTTTTGACTTCGTCATTGGGATTGATGGAAGGAGGATCTATTTTTTTTTCCCCTTTTAAGAAACAAGATGAAAAATCGCCCTCTCAGTTCTTTGTTAAAGTCATTCCCTTTCCGTCTCCATTCATCTACATTTTCACAGCCCTTTTATGTTTTCCCGTTATTTTTCTCCACTAGCATTTTGCACATTCCTTCTGTACGCTGTGGGCTAAAGGGGTTTCGACACCTTTGAGGGGGTTTTGTAATGTTCTATGAATGTAACAGTGACATATTTAAGATCTTCTGTTTCCCCTTTATATAATTAGTACTATGCAAATAAAAGCAATTGTACTTTAGCATAAAATCTTCGAATATGGCTGGAATACTGCTTTTTTTTTTTCTTTCTTTACTAGCACAGGCATTTCTACTTAGATTTCTCTCTGCTCCCATTAAGCTTCAGACCAAACTCTAATCAGACAATCCAGTGGATATTAAATGACATCCTTCAGCTTTACAGCTTATACCTGATTAGACTGCAGGATACCCAGAGAGAACTCCAAAGAAGCTGAAGACCTACGAAACTCTAAAGCTTTATTCAGATGCTGTAAAAATTGTGTGGAGAAAACATATGCTTTGTACTTTTGCTCATTGTTCGTCCTAAAGCCTCAGGTCACCCCTTATGAAGAAAAGGTGTCAGAAACTGTTGTTAAAGGATACCCTGAAATGTCCTCCCAGAGCAAAGGGACAGAATTTTGCCATAAGATGACATATGGAGACTGTGGAGAATAATAGAATATAATAAAATCTTTTTTAAAAAGTTAAAAAAACAGCATATGTGAAGAGAGTCTGTGATTCATGTAATATTCAGTAATAATCATTACATAATGGCTCTACCAGACCAGCAAAACATCTACAAGGTTTGAAACTGCAAACTCATGAGAAAAAGATTTTAACCTAAAAGCATACGCATTTCTCCATTTTTTGGAAGAACAAGAACTAATTTATGTTTACAATCACTCAGTTTGATTAAAAAGTCATACTTCAATAACTCTAAAGATGCATTTTCTGAACATCCTCCTTTCCATTCAATTAATTCCAAATGATATTTGCCCAGAAATTGTAGAGCATGTTTAACGGCAATAGAGATAATGCTAAAGCAAGCAATCCCTGGTTAAAACTTGGACTCACTTCTGTCAGCATTCTTGCAAGAACATTACACCTTGGTTTCTTCATTAATATTGTTCTGCATTAGCTTAATGTAAAAACTAAGTAATGTGTCAGGCAGCAGAAATGAGCATGCAGACATAAAGCATTTTACATATGGTAGCTTTCAAACGACCTTCTCCATTTTACCTGCAATAAAAATCAGTGATTTTCAGGGTTGCAATTGAGACTTTGCTATGTTCTTCAACATTGAGCATTGTTTGGAAAGAAAAAAAATGTCTGAGCACAGAAGGGATAAGGACTGGGGTCAGGATTTAGCACACTGGTTTTATTCCTACTTGCACCAGTAACTTATTTCATGGGTAAATCACATCAAATTGGACACGACTGACATCATTGGAAATGTTGCAGCTAATGCTAAGAGAATAAGTATGGATCTCTTTTTTTCTTTTTTTTTTGATCGCTTTCCCAGTCTGCTAAAATAGAGCAAATTATACTTGCACGCTGTTATCTTATACAACAAAGAGGAAAAAAATTATCAAGTTCTCTGTGAAGTTACTGAGACTTGGGCATTTGCAGTGAATACAAGAGTCACCGTTTGACCGTGTCAGATTGTCTTTACACTAAAAAGGTTTAAGGCATGTCTATGTCTCTCTGACACAGAGTCAGGGATGAACAAAGGCTGGAAGAGACCTCAAGGTGTGATCTTGATCCATTTTTCCATGCTTTCCCCAGGTAGATTCAGATTAAGCATTAGGAAGAAGTTCTCTACTCTGAAGGTGGTGAAACCCTGGCACAGGTTGCCCAGAGAGGTGGTGGAGGCTCCATCCCTGGAGACATCCAGGGTGAGGCTGGATGGGCCTCCGAGCAACCTGAGCTAGAGAAAGCTGTCCCTGCTCCCTGCACAGGGTTGACTTTTAAAGATCCCTTCCAACCCAAATTCTGTATTATTCCATTGGTCATGAGACAATCTTAGAACTGTACTCATTTCTTGAGAGCTGTTAGCACAGAGGTACTTAGATCTGGGGAGCATCTTCCATGAGCGCTTCCCAGCTCAGCATTCATCACTGGGGAGCTCTCAGGGTAAGGACAGCCCCCAATGAGAGAGTATGTAAAAACACTTCAGAAGGAAAACCAAGAGAGGAAGAGGGTGTCTGAAGCTGCCGAGAGAGGTTCTACCACCTCTCAAGGCAGGAGACAAGCAGATAGCTTAGGCTATGGAGTGGCTCTTAACATCTATTAATTCCAGCGCTTCACCATTCTTCCCCTTAGAAAAGATTTCTTGACATCCTGCAGAGTATCGATTGCCTTTCCAGTATTTCCAGAGTTTATCTAAAAATAGGGCACTAGAAAAAAAATGCCTGTTATTTTAATTTAAAATGTTTTCACCACGGAGCCTTCTTCCTGGGCCAGAGCTAGGCAGAGTTTTCACTGCCGGCATGTGCGGTTTCCAAACCTCCTACAAGGGTGCTAAAAAATCATGCAAATAATTAACCAGTGCAATTGAGCATTTAACACCGCACCTCCAAAGTTTGTAAGCCATGAAAATTTATGGTTTAATAATGTCTAAAATACAGCACTGCAATGGAAACAACTGTAAATTTTCATGGCTAACAAACTTTGCAGGTGTGGTGTTTCATGCTCAGTAACCCCATGTAATTATTTCTTTGTTTGCCGAGTTCCCAACAGACAATCCTGAAACAGATCATCTTTGAAAATGGAATTAGTTTATTTAAAAATTACAAATACGTAAACTTAAATTGTCCTGATATAGCTGGAACCGTATTCTAGCTGTATTATGGAGAAATCCTAGTAGAATTGGAATAAATTGCTTTCAGATTTTGGCGTGAATGGAAAATACGGATTCATGTTTGAAAGGAAGATTGAGAAGGAGGGAGAAGGACACTCAAACTTGATGTTCAGCCTAATTAATACAATTCCAGACTAAAAAGGACCACATCTACCTGCTTCATCTTATTAAGCCTTGTTTCCCTCTTTGATGTGAGTGACATCCGTCGTTCTGATGCAGACTGGCTAGGGATGTGAGCTCTAACTTATCCTCTAATAAACCCCAAACACTCCCAGTATGCCATAAAACAGGCTATATGTGAAAAACAGTGATTGATTCCCAGGCCATCGAAATCAATAGAAGTATTCCCATTGGTGTGAATCAATTTCAGATCAGGCCTTACTATTTTCAGGAGCAGAAGTTTGTTTCTTCCACAGTGAAAACATTTATCAGTGAGCGATTTTTCATCTCTGTGTTCAAATGGCGACTAGCCTGGAGTCTGAACTTTGATACCTGCTCCGACAGAAGAGCAAGCCGGGCCAACACCTCTGGTTTACAAATCACTGTCAAGCTGTCAAGCCACTCAGGAATTCAAAGCACCTAAGACCTTTTAAATGCTGCTAGTGCTCTGTCATGAAATATATTTAAATATTATGAAGCTTTCAGATTCAAAGTCGTTTCTCATAGTGAAGTGTTACGAGGAATTTCTAATTAGCGTAGCTATAATTTTTCATTTACCGAAACTGTAAAACCCATCATCTTTTAAACGAAATTCTCTACTCTTCAGACTCCAGTTCTACAAGAAACACTTGTGCCATGGCGAGCATGTAGCTTGCAGACCTTCAGATAACACTTGACACAAGACTAAAAATCTAACTTGTACTCTTAATTCTTTAAATTGAGTAAGAGAACATTAGTACGTTAGAAAAATTTATCTGATGATATCTAAGGATAAATACAGTTGAGAGGAAATCCACACAGCTCAGCATCAAGGATCCTGGTAAAGCGATTTTTGGACTAATGGAACCAGAGACTATGTGGAGCTGCTTGTACCCCTGTATTGCCTAAAGCTCTTGGAAAGATTCAGAAACCACTAAGTGACCAAAAAAACACACAACCACGAGCAAGCATCCTTATCCTCCTTCCTCCTTGTACATTTTCTCTTTCATCGAGGAGTTAGTCCACCTCAACCCTCCAACCACCAAAACACCTCCTTATGATACAAAAATCCCTTCACGCCACTCATTGCAGCAGAGGCACAGATGCTTAAGCAAATTTTCCATTCCTTATATGATCCCAGGATCATTTAGGTTGGTAAAGAACCTTAAAATCATTGAGTCCAACTGTAAAATGCTTGAGTAACAGCTTCAGAAGAGATACCAAAGGCTTTGCACGTTCCTCAAAGCTCCTATAGAAAAAAAAAAACACACTAGAAGTTTGCTAACAAATGAGGTGTCTATGCATTGAAATATTTTGTTTATTGCATCTCCACAGAGCAGCTGGAGAGGGGATCTACATGTCAGTGCTGTGCCCTCCACTGGCACGTTGGTTTGAAGGACACATGCGGAACCTGGGATGGCAAAGTGCCACAAGGGCATTTCCATGCATATGAGAGAGAAGTGCAGGAAAAAAAAAGGTTAGATGATGCAATAATAGCGACAGTGAGATGTTCCTTAGATTTAACAAGGAATCAGCAAAACATCAGTCTGAAATTTACTTTTGTAAATTTAGAATTAATGCTGAATCCTGTTTCAAGCTGACGCGGTCAGCTACTAGAACATGTTGTTGTACGTGAACACCGAACGCTTGGACAATCTAAGAAAATCTTATTTAATACAAATATCTTGCAGTCAAAAATGAATTCCTAACCTCAATTTTACTTCTGGTTAGACTGTTCCCAGCAGCTGCAACATTCGAATGGACATTTGTCTGAGTAACGACTAAGCAAAAGCCAGCAGGAGCTAAGAAAATTGAAAATAAAACAAATTGCCATAGTAAAAGTAAGCATTTGCCCCTTCTAGCTGTCCACTGCAGTATCCATGGCTAAAATACTGTCAAGCTTTAGCCATTGGATTTGCTGCCAAACTCAGCTCCAATGGTAATTGCATTTCAGGGTTTGGTGATGTAGTGTGATCCCATGATGCACGGGATTATAAACGGAACATCTCGTAGCAAAGCACTTCGCTAAGTGCTTAACTTTTAAACACAGAAGTTGTCTCGCCAGGATGTTGGGCAAGAGTTTGCAGTTGTATATAACACTTGGACATGCCATTGGATTATAGCTCTTGGGAAGGCTCACAAAAACCTAGAGATAAATAGCAAGTCTAATATTTCAGGGATGAAATAGTAGCACTGTTGAAGTCACTAGGGATCTCACAATTGGTTATACCTGGGCCAAGATTCCACACTAACTCTTCTACAGCTTTTGAAGTTATCATAAATAAGGCTATTACCTGGTATTAGGAAAAGATGTTACAAGAGTCACAAAATAATCATTCCCCCGTCAATGAAATCTTCTTCCCCTGGAAATTCCTCTCTACCAATTCTGCAACAATAAATCTTGGATCCGTAGGAGAAGTGGCACCTTCTCCCGCAGAACTGTTCTAATGCGTCATTGCAAGTCCAGAGAAACAGAGGGTGTGTAAAATATCTGCTTGCTGATCCGTGCTCGTGTCATTTTTCTAGGTTATGTCAGAGGTCAGCATTTCACAGGCTCAGTTCCCTTCACCAAAGACTTTCCTAAGGATTAAATTTATACTTAACTTTTTTTAAAAAAAGCTCTTTCTCAGTTGTTTTCCTTCCTACTCCTCACTCTGAATTTTTGAAGTACTAGCAGTTAGGAATTTTGTGAA
>NW_009703583.1:4019-5180 GCF_000703405.1 Apaloderma vittatum | reverse complement strand
CCGCCCCTGAGCGGCCCCCGGAGCGCTCGCCAGCCACCCGCCTCGTCCTTCCCATCTCTCTCCAATGTAGTTGAGGGTCCCTGAAACATCCATCTCGATTTTCCCTCACGTCCCTCTGCCACCGCGTCCCGTCGGGCTGGGGACTGTGAGGCTGACATGTGGCTCAGGCTTTTGGGGCGAGCAAAGTGGCCTGAGCTGTTCCTGGGGACTCGTTGTGGTGCATCGCCCAGTGAAGCCATGGAAAATGCTGCAGAAAAGATGTAAAATCCTGCAGGGAGATGGAGAGAGGGGGAGGGGGAAAAAAAAAGCATTCTGAAAAGTGACCTCAGAGTGCTTAAAAGTAAATTTAAGTGTCGACTGATTCAAATCCAATATATATTTTTTAGAATCGGTATGAGAGAAGAGTTAATTTAGATTTTTCCTTACAGCCAGTGTGTTTCTGTGCACATCTGTCTGTCACGGGAGATGCTTTAACACGGTGCATGATCAGGAAGCTGCTTGCAAACTTGTGCTGTTGGTGTTTATAGCAATTTATCATTTGAAAGCAAAGAGAGTAATTTTTTTTCTAATCTGCATTTTAGCCAGTGAGGACTGCGCGCAGAATACAAAGAGCAGTCCTCTTAAATAGAGATTAAAAAGGAGATGCTGTGTTTGTTTGCTGTATTTTACTGAGTGTTAATATGCCACGTCTTCTCTTTAAGCTGGTGATGTGGAAGGAGCCGCTGAGGGCTCAGCCCAGAGTTGCTGTGCGAGGCCAGGCGCTCCCGTCTTTTCTGCAGGGGAGGGTGATGAGGGATTTCCGAGCTGCCACGTGCCCCCGGCCAGACTTCTTCCTGCCCTTGGAGGAGCGAAGCTGAGAGGGGGCTGAGGCTTGGCCCCACTCTGGTGCCGGCGGCTTGGCACAGCCCGAGGTGTCACTGCCCGCAAATAAATAACCCCACGCCCGAGCCCCGTCCCATCCCACACCGCGGGCTCTGCTCCCGATGGGTAAAATAGGGATCTCTGTAAAACTCTGCTTCTGGAAAGGACGTTTTGGTGGTGAAGGGTACATTGGGCTCAAAGCGACCTGCGCCTGGTTCAGCACCCCTGCAAGCTCTCGCTGCGCCCTCTCGCTCGTGCCCAGCGCCTGCTGCCTCTCTTGTACCCCAGCCGTGTGATCGT
>NW_009703583.1:2938-3994 GCF_000703405.1 Apaloderma vittatum | reverse complement strand
AGCCACGGGTGCATTTGTTCCTTCGTCGTGGGGAGCGGCCATCGGGGGTCTTGGCACCCTCCTCCCACCCCCGCATCCCTGGGCACGAGCTGGTGGGTGACGCACTGCACCGAATTCATGCTGCTTTAAAGCCTTTTTTGCTTTGAAACCCTCTGGCACGTTGCTGCTCCTGCCTCAACCCGTGCCCGTGGGGTGGCGGGGAGCCCGTGTTGGGGTGTGGGATCCCCCCTCCACCCCGGGGGTCCCGCCGGCCCTGAGGGCTGGGAGGCAGCTCCGGGCAGATGGGGAGGGCAGATAAAAACACCTGAGGATTGACCCAAAGGTGACCGTGCCTCAGGCCTTGCAGAGATTAGGTAGAGATGAAAAACCGAAGCTGCAGCAGGCCTTTGAACCTCCCCTCGCCTTCTGTTTGACCCTCCCTTCCCGCTTCCCCTTCGCAGCCTCTGAACCTGTGGGAATTCAGCCCCGTTGGCTGGGTCAGCAATTCAGGGAGGGCGGAGCAGCTGCATTTTTCTGTCCTCACACGTGCCCAAGGCAGGTTTGTGCCCAGGTTGGAAGGACGTGCCTGTCCTCGGCTTTACCGTCCCTTTCCCAGCCCGGCCACTGCCCGCGGAGCCGCGCTCCAGCAGCTTTGGGGGAGCGAGAGCCCTCCCCGCCCTGCAGAGAGACCGAGCGCGTCTGTGTTTATCTTGGTTGAGTGCTTTACACAAATAATTATTTCCAAGGTAAATATTGTGAAAATCCAGATTATTTGCTCAAGAAATGAAAGAATAACTGCGGGAGCACATCAAAGTGGCGGATCTGCCTCGTGAGTGAGAGGCTTCGTCCTCGGTGACGGGGAGCCCCGATGCTCGTGCCCCCAGCGCCGGCTGGAGATGGCCAGCGCTGATTTGCAAAATCAGCTTCAGATACAGTTTTTTCTGTTTTTTTCCACCCCCAACTCCAGTGCCCAAATGAGATTTGGGAATTAATTAAAAACCCGACCGACTGCGGGGAGGGGAAAACAATAAAGATCCAAAAAGCTGCATGGCTGAGCCTCGGCCAGCTTGGGGGGTG
>NW_009703583.1:1391-2808 GCF_000703405.1 Apaloderma vittatum | reverse complement strand
CCGCGCTGGGGACATCCCCACCCTTGGGGATTTCCAAGCCTCGGCAAACAAGGGGCTGGATTCTCAGCTCACAGATGGATGATGCGGCTCTCAGGGGCTCGGAGGAGATGCTCCGGTCCCAACTTCCCCCGGGTGGGTGTGGAGGCTGAGCTGTGCCCCCGGGTCTGGATCGGGCCATCATGCGGGGACGGGCAGACGCGAGGAGCCCTGTCGGTGCTGGGGCTCGCACCCGACCCGATCGCTTCCCCGGCACCGCATGGGGGGAACCAGCTACGGCCCCGGGGCTGTGAGTTTGAATTTCCATGTACGGCAGACAGGACCCTTTGCTTTTAAGGTCTCCTCTGGAAGTTTATTGTTATTATTATATTAAATCCCTGTTACATTGGACTGGTTTTACTGCACAAAGCAAGATTTGGCAAATGTTGCCTTTCTTTGAAAGTTAAAATAATAGCATTTAAAAAAAAATAAAGTATTTATGAAGCTTTGGAGGGAAATATTTTACCTTGTTATTTGAATCCATTCTAACTCTTTCCAGTATTTTAGGTGCCTAGAAAAAAGTCTTTAAAAATAAAATCGAATGCTGTGACAAGCGATGCACAAAAGAAAATTAATCAGCTCAGGCCATTAACATGCAAAGATCCAGACTGGGACGTACTTAAAGCATCCCAGGATCCCCTGCTTATTCTGTCTCGGAGGCTTCCACATCTCATGTGTTTACAGCAAGAAAAGGACTTTCCTTCACTCCTGGGCCACTCCCCTTGCCCCATCCACCACACCCGGGCAGCACCCAGGGCGGAGAGGGGCTCCGCACCCCCCGGCACCCCCGGGGTCCCTCCGCGGTGCACGGAGCAGTGGAGAGATGATCTCAGCCCATATAGGATCCATATGTGCCGCCGTGCCGGGAGCACCTGCAGCTACCTGGGAGGTCGGGGAGGGTGGCATCGCGTCGGTGCTGTGACTCGAGTCACCTCACTTCAAACAGGACGAAGCAGCCCAGACGCCGAGAGCTCGGGTGGAAGGGGACTGCGGGCAGGTTTGGGATGGGGAAGACCCCGAGTGCTCTGCTCTGCCGTGGTATCTGATGAAAACACAGTTTGAGCCTCCCTTCTTTAATGATTCCCTTTGAAATGTTGTTGCTTCCGCACATCCCCCTTCGGGGTAGAATATTAAGCAAGAGCAACTCGGCTGGAAATTCAGATTGTTTTCGTGTCTGTTTTCATTTACATTTTAATGATAGAGAAATCTTAGAAATCTGGCTATTTGTAGCACGGCTCCTCAAAAAAAAGGGTGAAAAAAGGAAATCACCTCCAACCATGTAACCTTTGCCCTCTGCAAACAGCACCAGGAGCTGGGATCGCCAGCAACGTTCTGTGGGAAAACACTTTTTGCCCCCTTTTCCTGCCCTGAGAAGGGGAGA
>NW_009703583.1:0-1327 GCF_000703405.1 Apaloderma vittatum | reverse complement strand
GGGATCCAGGCCTCCCCGAAAAAACAGCTGGGAGTAAAGATCACTAGCAGAGAAGCAATAAAGTCTCGGTTATTCTTCTGCCGTTGAGGCCAATCAAGCTGCAACGAGCGCCTCAAGGCCAGTTGTACATCATTATTTCATGGCGCGGTCCCCGTATGATGCAGTGGCTGTCTTGCTGGAGGGAATGCCTTCCCAGTTCTAAGCATCAGCACTGAAATATCCAGAGCCCTGGAACCGTCGGTCTGAATCCCAGAAGCCTCAATGCTGCACTTTATTCCTCCAAGGGGATAATAATCCGAGTGCTGTGCGAGCTGCCTGTCTGTGAGCATTTGATGGAGGGTTTAAAAACAAAGGTTCTGCTCGGACGGCTGAGAAGCTCCTGCCCAGGCCCAGACGGGACTCGCGGCAAGGGGCTGCTGCTCCTTTTGGCTGGGACAGAGGAGATGGTGCCCCAGGAGTGCCGAGGACCGGCTCCGGCTCAGCCGTGACACCCATGGGATGGTGAAATAGCCACCCTTTGCAGACACGCGCCCCGGAGCCAGGTGGCTGGGACGCTGCAAGGGGAGAAGGGGCAGGTTGGGGTGGGTGGGGGGAGGTTCCCGGCTCAGCTGCGCTTAGATTCAAACCGAAAAGCTGGTTCAGACTGAGCCCGGCTTGGCCACGTTCACAGGCTCTGTCTGCATTTTCCATCTCTTTATTTTCCTCTATCTTGCCCTAATTTCTCTGCTCTCTGGACAGGGCTGGGAGAGAGGAGGCAGTTCCCGGTCATGGATGGAGGCTACATATTGCACTAGAGCAAAACAACAGAGAAATGCATTTGTTTTTTTGGTGGTTTGGTTTTTTTTAAAATCCATTAAGGGCTCAGATAATCTTGTTTTGCCCTCTGGAAGCCTCACTCAAACCCATGGCTCCAGCCCTGCCCTGCAAGTGCTACAGCTGTGGGTTTGACATTTGAGAGATGCTGGTGGGAGCAAGCACGGGGCTGTGCCGGGCCCCGATACCCGTGTGGTCCCTTTCACCCGCCAAGCTGCAGGAGATTTTATTCCTCAAGCCATCCAAAAACTTCCCAGGGTGGGGAGATCCAAGCCGACTTTAGGTCTCCTTTGTTCTTGTCTCCAGGAGGGCTGGGAGTGGGATGCCGAGCCCGGGCAGGCACAGGGGCACGCGTGCCCCGGCAAACCCCCCGACACCCGACCGATAAGACAGAGACACGAGGGGAGAAACTGAAACTTTTTAAAAATTCATGAAGAACAAGGAATACAAAGACGAATTAAGAGAAGCCAGTGGCGTTGGGGCTGAGTCTGTTTGGTGTTGATACTGTGCAGAA
>NW_009703582.1:0-528 GCF_000703405.1 Apaloderma vittatum | reverse complement strand
CCGAATAGCTGCCTGCCAATACCTGAAGGGAACCTACAGGAAGGCTGGGGAGGGACTTTTTACAAGAGTGTCCACTGATAGTTGGACAAGGGGAAATGGGTTTAAGTTGTGTTCAGCTCGTTCCCTGAAATGTCTGTATACCAATACGCGCAGCATGGGGGAATAAGCAGGAGGAGTTAGAATCCTGTGTTCTATCGGGAGGTTATGATCTGGTGGCAATTGCAGAGACATGGTGGGACAGCTCACATGACTGGAATATAGTCATGGATGGCTATCTCCTTTTCAGGAAAGACAGGCCAGCCAGGCGTGGTGGTGGAGTTGTTCTTTATATGAGAGAGCAGCTACAATGTACTGAGTACTGTCCAGGGACAGATGATGAGTGAGTTGAGAGTCTGTGGGTCAGAATTAAGGGGCAGGCTAGCAGGGGCGATACTGCTGTGGGTGTCTATTACAGGCCACCCGATCAGGGTGAGGAAGTTGACGAGGCCTTCTACAGGCAGCTGAGAGCGGCCTCCCAGGCACCGGCTC
>NW_009703581.1:0-782 GCF_000703405.1 Apaloderma vittatum | reverse complement strand
CTGGGGGAGTAGGGAGGTAGGGAGGCCTGACTGCGTGAAATGCAGCCTATGGATCTGTCTAAATGAAATCTGCTCGTATTGTTATTAAATCTCAGGTGCGGTGAGACCAAAGCACGGGTGCAATAAAACCTTTCACAAGAAATTAGCTCCTTAAGTTTGATTACAACAGTGGAATGGGTCTAGTCTTGGGGGAAACGGTCGAGTTTTTGGGCAAAAGCCGTCGAGGCTGGAGCCTACGGGCAAGGTGTGGGACCCACAGCCAGGGGGTGAGGGAAACGGTCGAAGTTGGAGGGAAAAATTGTCCAAGGTTAGAGGGAAAAGGGGTCAAGACTGGAGGCAGAAATGGTCGATGTTAAGGGAAATGGTTGAGTTTGGGTGGAAACATTCGAGGTTTGTGGCAAAAGTTTGAATTTTGTGGCAAAAAATGGTCAAGACTTGAGGGAAAAGAGACCAAGCTCAGGGCAGAAAAGGCCAAAGTTTGGTCGAACCAGTTGAGAGTGGTCGAGAGGGTCGAGGCCAATGCTCGAGGGCTGAGGCCAAACCGGGTGGAAGGAAGGATCATTTCCCGCCAATGCTCGAGGGTGGAGGCCAAACTGGGTGAAGGAAGGATCTTTTCCCCGGGACTCGATCACTTGACCCAAACGTCGACCTTTGGCCCCAAACTTTGAAACTTTGCCCCCAAACCTCTCGGGTTTCCAGCAAAAAGCAGAGACCAAATCTCAGCTCTTGACACCAATTCTTGAGAACTTTCACCTCAAACCTCTCACGATTTTACCCCAAAC
>NW_009703580.1:5330-17385 GCF_000703405.1 Apaloderma vittatum | reverse complement strand
TGTTGCAGATGAGCCGTTCCGGTCTGTCGTGCCGGTGTCGCACTGAGCGGCCGTGAGCCATGGGGGAGAACAGCCCTGAGGGCAACGTTATCTACTATGAAGCGGAGGAAGACGACCTAACCCAAGATGGCAACATGATGAGGTTCACCGATAAAAACGGGCTGGTGTCCTCGTCGTCGGGGACGGTCTATGACAGGACAACGGTTCTGATAGAGCAGGACCACAGCGTCTTGGAAGATGATGAAGATGAAGGACAGTGTGGTGATCACTTGCCCTTTCTGCCTGAGGGTCACGAAGAAGGATTTCACTTAATAGCAGATCATGAAGGAATGTCCCAGGGTTATGTGCAGCACATTATTTCTCCAGATCAGATTCACCTGACGATAAATCCTGGTTCAACTCCTATGCCAAGAAATATCGAAGGAGCAACGCTCACCTTGCAGTCTGAATGCCCAGAAACGAAGCTTAAGGAAGTAAGTAGCTAAACGTGATTCTGAATTTTGTGCTTATCGTGAGTGCTTTTAATCTAGACCTTAAATGCTTTGAAAATATGTTTTTCTAAAGCTGTTTGCCAGGAAGCAGGCAGAAGTTTCCCTTGTTCTCAAAGGTTACTGTATTGGAGTGGATTATACTCCACTGAATCCGCTGTTGCTCCCAGCGATTGTAGCACGTTGTGCTGACAGATGTAAGTGCTTCCCACAGTCACTCTGGATCAGCAGCCGAGCTGCGACTGTTGCCAGTTTTCACTCTGATATCCTGCTGTGTGCTTGTGAAGCCGCCAGGAAGCATGTTCTGGCATGTGGCAACACACTGTATAGCAGGAGAATACGGGACTGAAAATGCATTTATGTTAGTATCATGTGTGCTTTTAGTGGTCTTCTATTTTTCTTATGCTTGGGCAATTGTTTCCTGTGTTCAGAGATAATTAAACAGAACGTGAACGGTGTTATTCTGTGGTTAGCCACACTCCTGAGAAAAGCACATGCAAGTTACAGGTCAAATTCCAGACTGTTGGCGGTAGCTGAAGTGTGAAGCTTAAGATGCCAAACTTAAAATTACTTGTAGTTTTATGATGTCACAGGGAAACGGCAGGAAGAAAATGAGGGAAGCTTTAAACTACCATCTGTTGTATTTTGAAAGACTGAGTTAGCTTTCATATTTAAAACGACAGTTACTTGTAATTCTGTCTCCCTAGATGTGCTTGCAAAGCGATGAGGCCTTGTAGAGACTGGTGTGAGATTCTTGCCTTTTGGGGGGCAAAAGCCGTGTAGAGTTGACTGAAATACCAACACAGTGACAACTTGGTGCTCCTTTTTTGGCCCTTTTGAGTTAGATAAGGGATGATCTGTACAAGTGCCTGTGCTTGTATCCGGGCAGTAGTGTCAGCTGCTTGTGTAAGCGATATCCAGTGTAAGAGCGAATTGCAGAAACGAGCCCTTGCTGAGAGAGGAAGCTGGGTTTGCATGCTCTGAATAATTTAGATTAGCAGGGAACCTTCATTATTGCTCGCTCGGCAGCGAGGAAATGGGGCTGTAGGAGGTCAGCTCTGCAATTACAAAACTTCTAGACTGAGGTTTGTTCAATAAGCCTAAAGAACTCCTTTTGCTCAGTTATTATTCATATTAGCAACTGCTGTATCCTGTCTTCTTAGCTGCTAAAATATTTGGTCTTTGAACGTCAGTCGTATCAGTACCTTTCTGTAGGATAATCAGCTCACAATCTGTGGTGTCAGAGAACGGTGTGTACTGGCCAAACAGTTGTTGATGACTGCACATGTAATTAAGCTGATTTTATTTCTTCTCCCTTCCTTTTTATTTTTTTTTAACAAAAAAGCTTGTGAGACCAGGAATTTCCTGATGAAACCTTTTTTTCTGAATTATTTTCCATCTCTTAAATTAATTTTTTCTGGGAAGGAGCGAGGCTGTGATTTGAGTGCAGTGGAAATAAGCCCCAAGCCTACGTGACGTGCTTCCATCTTGTAAAAGCCCTTTTTGTCCCGGTGTTTCAAATACGTGATAAGTGGTCTAGAGGTGGGGAGGGGAAAGCTCTAAAGCCCCTGAACATTTGGCTCATCTCTAGAAGTCATCAGTGCAGTTCTTTGTACTTCCAAAACATCTGTAGCAGTCCTTAACACTTGAGAGAACTGTTTTAAAGTCTTAAATTTTCAGGTCAATCTTAGACATTTATTGAGAAAAATAGGGTTTTATACTCCATTAGTTACCTTTAGTTTCTGTTTGTTATATTAAACTTCTCTCCATATAATTATTTTTGTAAGAATTAAAGTGATTATAGTCTTGTATTTCAAATTCATAATTTTTTTTTGTTCAGTGATGACATAGAAATATTAGCAATTTGAGGGGAATCCTGTGAACTCCAGATGAGTTAAAGGCAAACTGAGCAGTTGGAGCGGACTTTGGCACAGTGCGTCAGGCTCCGCCGATCTTGCTGGTTATTGGACAGTTAGTTTCTGCTCCCGAGATAAATGCTTAATTAGGACTCTTCTGGCGTCCCTCTGGTGCATCCCCCTGGCGAGGCAGCACGCTGTCCCTCGCCGAGCGGCCCTGGTGCGGCCGAGCCCTCGTCTTCAGAGCAGCTTGTTTCTGTACACGTCATGGCCCGGCCGGCTCTGGGCTCTCCTGTGCTGCCGTGTTTACTTTTCGTTGTTGCTCGTACGCGGTGATGGTGTTGAGTACTTGCTGCTGTACCTGCGAGTCTCGTGTGGCCAGTGCCGATGTGATGTCGTGTGTGTGATCAGAGCCTGTTCGATGTGCTGACAGACCTAACGCGGAAAGAGAGTTCAGTGTTTTGCTGCTTTGCAGAAGGCATCCCATGTTGTTCTGTTCTCAGCTTCTTCATGGTAGCTTCTTCTTCATGGTAGTGAAGAACTGTGATTATCAAATGCTCTTTTCTGGGGGGTGTATATGAAGGGAAAAAAGCACAGTTGTTGAGTCTTGAGGCGGGTAGAAACACGTAAGTGTTACACACTGGTTACATATAGGTTCATCCCTGGTATCGACCCACATTTCCCTATCAGTTTTTTTGAAGACAGTCTGCAGCCTTTTGTAAGTAATATTACCAGGTACCCGCAAGACAGGGGCTTTGTGTTTTGGGAAAGAGGAAAATCGCTGGCTTAGGTCCTGCTACAGGATCTTTCTGACTAGCTGTTGAAATACTAGATCTGTAAGTTCCTGCCCCTCTCTCATGAGCTTGTGTCGCTTTTCTAAACAAATGTGTTTCTTTTGGAACGCTCTCCGCTCACCTGTCAACCATCAAGTCATCTTTTGGGCTCTGTAATCACTCTTAGATGTTAAGGTTTCTCAACTGCAACAGTCAAATGAAAGCCGTCCATGTGATAATTAACATTGAAGATGAATTTATTCAAGCATATCAGATGGCTTGTTCCTTCTACTTCACAAGAGAGAATGAGATTTAAGTAAGCGTTGTGACTCGCACACTGGAAGCTTCTACATGGTCTCTTTCTGCCTGCTGCAGAAGCTGGGAAGGCCACCAAATCCAGTTCAATGTGAAATCGTTTCCTGGTGATCTGACTGGCCGGCTGAGAAATTGGTAACGCTTGCCGTTTGGTGTAAAGCACCGAATTTGATTCGTTATGCTTCAGGCCTTGACTGCGTCAGTAAACACAGAGGAGGAGGAGAACAAAGCGCAGCGAAGGCTGCTTTTGAAATAAATGAAGTAAGAAATGGACTGATAGTTAGGCCGCCGGAGCTGGGGAAAACAAGTTCTCTTTCAAGATGCGAATGGGGATTCAGCACACAGGGCAGTGCCTTTGAGGGTCAGGTTGTGAAAGTACATTTTCCCTCATCTTCCTCTTTGACAAATAGGTAGCTCTGCTAGAAGCACCTGGGTGAAATGCAAGCGCTGCATATGGGAATAGGAGATAGGCTCGATAGCCTCTTAGCCTGCTTTCCAACTATTTTATCCGATTTTTAGCATTTCCTTTTTTAACTCTTCTGTTCCATTACTGTTCTATGAGGTCAACCTGCTTTCCAACGCGTGTCACTCCTTCCTCACATAGTGCAGCAGAAATATCAAGTTATGTGATAATTAAATGGCATTAATTTTTTATTTTTCTTGAGGTCAAAGTGTATTCCATTGTCTCTGAGGTTTGATTGCAGTTCTGCCATGTCTGGATTCCAGAAATGCTTAAAAATTATTAAGTGTGCAGCATTTTGTCTCTTAGGTCAAGAGATACCAGTGCACCTTTGAGGGCTGCCCGCGCACCTACAGCACTGCCGGAAACCTGCGCACTCACCAGAAGACACACCGTGGGGAATACACTTTTGTCTGCAATCAAGAGGGCTGTGGCAAGGCCTTTCTTACCTCCTACAGCCTCAAAATCCACGTTCGAGTGCACACTAAGGAGAAGCCGTTTGAATGCGATGTGCAGGGCTGTGAGAAGGCGTTCAACACGCTCTACAGGTAGGGGGGCTCTGCCTGTTTCTCCCCTAGGTGTGCCTGTTGCTGTTTTGCAAGTCGCCTCTTTTTGTTTCTCTCTGAATACGATTGTTATGCTTCTTCCAGGTACAGATATGAACATAAATGCCCCAAAATGTGGAAATGCTCCCCCAAGAGTAGGATGACAGAACCTATCGTGACATGCTTAGCTTATTCGTATTGCGATAATGTTGAAGATGGTGCACAAGCACAAGGAATTCTCAGATTTGCTTGAGGGCTGCCATAAACTAGTTACCTTCAATTTGGATTATGTTAAGCCTTTGACTGTGTCCTGCACGTTGCAGTGAATGGCTGGCTTGCTTCGGGTAGGGGCTGTCTTGTCCTACAAGTCGTAAAAGGGAATTTTTTGGCATACTTTTTAGGTTGAAAGCACATCAGAGGCTTCACACAGGGAAGACATTTAACTGTGAGTCGGAAGGCTGCAGCAAATACTTCACAACGCACAGTGACCTGCGCAAGCACATTCGAACACACACAGGAGAAAAGCCATTTCGGTGAGTTGCCGGTTTTTACTTCCGTGTGACTTACATAGTAGGCCACTTGTGCCAAAGGGTGGCTGTTACTGTCCGGAATGAAAAGCTGTTCTCCTGAGCAAAAAGGGAAGGTGTCTAGTGTTCAAGCATGTCTGCTCTAGAGCTCCCTCAGTGGCCCGTGAAAGTGGGTGAAATGACTGTCTTCAAAGACAGGAATAGTCAAGCTCTTCTTTCAGACATGTGTGCCACGGTGAGGATGTCTCTAGAACATTGCTGCTTCTGTGCTGTGATGCAGAGTTTATTCTGTGAAGGGGGTCCTCTTCAGATGCTGACTTCATGCTTGAATTTTGAAGTCCGGCTCAGAGCCCTGCCGTCGCCTGCAGAGCAGCTCTCAGGAGGCACCTGGGTGCTGACGCGGATGAGCATGAGACCTGCTTGTCAGGGTCGCGGGACCGCTGCCGAGCATGAGCTAGGGCTGTGAGTAACCCACCAGAGCAGCCTGGTGCTAACCCCTCTGTGATGCCTCATTCAGGTGTGAGCATGACGGCTGTGGAAAGGCTTTTGCCGCAAGCCACCACCTTAAAACACATGTTCGGACACATACCGGTGAGTCCCAAGCGTTTGTTTTTCCTTTGATTTAGCTTATTCAGTTTACACGAACTCTGAGAACGCTGTCATATATTTATACTTCTATACGATACGCGGGGACAGCAGGTGGAGTTGCTGTGCTTGAGGGGGGGGTTGCCATCCAGAGGGACCCTGGCAGGCCGCAGGAGCGCGCCCGTGGGAACCTCTTGGAGCTGACCAAGGCAGAGGGCAAACTCCTGCTGCTGGGTCAGGGCAGTGCCCAACGCTCCATTTGTGTACTTAACAGGTCTTGAGTTCCATTAACATGTTTCACAAATGTGTCAGTAATGATACATAAAAATTAAACGCTGTGTTCTTGTCGGTTCGCCTGGTGAAAGGGAAGCTTTTATCTGCAGAACTCCTGAGAATGCTGAATGCCTGAAGAGGCATTAGACTGTCTTGTTTGCATAAATTATTATTACTCTCCTAAGTGGTTTGAAAGTATGTGTCTGATGTTACAAATTTACAAACCTTATATGATTTGTGCTGCCTGTAGGGGAGAAACCCTTCTTTTGTCCTAGTAACGGCTGCGAGAAGACCTTCAGTACGCAGTACAGCCTCAAGAGCCACATGAAAGGTCACGAGAAGGGACATTCCTATAATGCACTTCCCAACAGCAACGTATCTGAGGTGAGCAGTGCTGCTTCCTGATGCTGCTCTGTTAGCCAGAGATAACATCACACCTGGGGAAAGGAATTATTTGGTCTGTAGCTTGTTCTAAAGGTATAACATTTAGGACTGGGATTTGCAAAGGGAATCGTAACTACTCGGTGCCATGTCTGCTATGGAGATAGGAAGAATCCTTGATAGCTACTAAATACTCTTTGCTTAGTAATATCGCTCCTTTGATTTTAGAACTGGGACTTGAGTCACGTAAAGGTAAAAAAAAAATCTGCCTAGGCAGAATTGTATGGACTCCAGAAAGTAATTTAAAACATTTCTAATGCTATTTTTATATTATGTAACTCAATTTATTTTTCTTCCTTACAGGATACAAGCCACTCACTTTGTCTGAGTGACTTAAGCCTCATATCAACAGATTCAGAACTGCGGGAGAACTCTAATCCAGTGAGTTACTGTCCTGAAATTGCCTCATCTGTAATTTTGAGCTTTGTTTTTTTTTCTGGCAGCGTGCTTGTCCTGCTGGCTAGAACATGGTAGAGTAGATATGTGTGGCCACTGGCTTCTGTTTCGTGCTTCCAGAGTGCTCTGCTTAGCCTTTCCTTTCAGTAGGGGAGCAGACGTACTCTTTCACAGAATAAGTGACTTTGAATTCTTTTAGATGTACTGAATGCTGCTTTTTTGTGTGGCTTGTGGCAGTTTGCAGCAGCCTATTGAGCCTGTGAATGTGACATTATTCTTGTCCTTTTTGGAATGTTGGAACAAAAATATTTCTGCAGAATAACCAAGTGAAAGAGAGGGATTTTCCTCCAAAATATGCAGTGCTTGGTTCAACCTACTTTTAAAGGCTCTGCATCTGATTTTGCTGTAATAATGTTCTTGCTTATTGCTGAGATTAAATTTTACATAGAGGGAAATGATACACTAACGTGTCATTCTTTTGTGCTTCATTGTGGAAGCAGTGTGCAGCTTTTTGATACATTCTTTTCCTAAAGCAACACAGGTGGCAGTCGTGCATGGTCCAGCTTGTAATCTAAGAGGAGCAATTTTGTTTCCGCTCCAGAAAAGGTTTCACAAACAGCCAAGAACAGATTAATATCTGTTTCTAAAAGAGCATTACAAGAAATAAGGGTTAAAGAACGTGTCAGTGCAGAAGAATGTATTTTACTTTTGAAGGACCTATTTTTGTAATGATTTTGCTCATTATGTCGGTAAATGTGATTGTGGATAATAAAATCCGAGTGTCGTTTTACACTAGATAAGTGAAGTATGTTGCCTTTCCTGAAGGTGGTTGGTTATTTGGAGAGGTATTTCTAGACATTCATATGCCTCTTGTGCAAAGCATATGCAGACCTGAGATACGATATCATCTGATGTCTTCCTCCTTATTTTCTGTTTGCAGACACATGGACAAGACCTTAGCACAATCTCACCAGCAAGCATCTTTGAGTCGATGTTTCAGAGCCCAGATCACACTGCAAGTCAGGATGATTCTCAGCAGACAGGTAAAAATCGCATCTGCGCTTTTTTGAGAGCTTTTTGACAATTTTAAGCCTCCATGTGCATGCACTTAATTCAGCCTTTCAGACCAAAGGTTACCACCACATAACTCTAAGTACCAAACAGAACTTGTAACGTCAGTGCTGAAATTCTGCATTGAAAGGCGTTGTGTCGACAGATGGCGAAACGCTCAGAGAGTGGCAGGAGAACTGCCCGAGTCTTCACAGCGTGCCGTCTCACGGTCTGACAGGGATGCTCTTGGACTTTCCACATAAGTGTTGTTTTTGGGCTTCCTCTCTTGGCTTAGCTGCACAAGCCAGATGATAAAAAGGCTTCTCGGAGAGAGCTGATGAGGCTGGTCAGCTTATGTGTAGTAGTCCGAAGATGAGAAAGTGGGGATGCTTTACTTGGTAAAAATGTGTCAGCTAGTTGGTAAGTTCATAGAAAAAAGTTGTTTCTCAGATCTTATGAGAACTGATGTGTTTTTTCTTCGTTTCTTTTGGCAGCTGCCTTGATCGAAGGTTTTAACAGCGATGCAGACTCGGTTACTGCTGTTCCGCCTTCTGCAGGAGACTCGGCGTCATTGTCTCTTCCCCTCGTCCTGCAGCTCGGCATTTCTGAGCCTTCGCACTCAGCACTACAAGCCTCAGCAGCACCCGCTGCTCCCTCCTCCATAGGAACCAGCTCTCAGCAAGCTGCATTTGGAAATCCTGCAACTGTTTTACAATCCCCAGAAGTGCCTGTTCCTCACAGCACACAGTTTGCAGCCAGTCACCAAGACTTCCTGCAGCACACCCAGACCCCGCCGCAGCCCATCGTCCCTGGACTGTCTGTGGTTGCTGGGGCCCCGGCCCCGACAGCAGCAAGTGCCGCCGAGCCCCTGCCGGCTGTGGTCCAGACTGTGCCTGTTGGTGCAAACTCTGTTCTGACCAGTAACCCAACTATAACAATTACTCCTTCTCAGAGCACCGCTATTCTGCAGTCCAGCATTGTCATGGGAGAGCAAAACTTACAATGGATCTTAAATGGTGCCACTGGGTCTCCACAAAGCCAAGAACAAATGGTTAGTCTATCCAGCACGGCTTTGGAAGAGCTTGAACCATCCCTCTCCCTCCTAGAGTTCTTGCTTTTGATAAGGAAGAGGGTCAAACCTATGACAGTAAGATGCAAATCAGGAGGCAGCATTCCATAATGCTTACATGTGAATAGTATAAATGTGTCACCAATACGGCCCCTGAAATAGACTGAGGAAGGAACAGAAAATAGATAGAAAGTCCAGGGTGCAGAAAGTCTTGCTTTGTTGTTTTCCCCAGTGACAGACTTCTCACAGCAGGTATCGGCTTGTTTTATCCAGGACAGTGCACCACATGGCCTGAGAATATATGTGGGCTTTAATCTGCTAATCTCGACGAGTAGGAGCACAAAAGACTGCACAGTTTGTGTTTAGGCATTCTATAATCTCGGTCTCTTGCTAATTTAGCCTGATAAAGACAATGAAAAGTTTTCTGGGAATACAGAATGTTTCCAGTTCTCCAGTAAATCTGGATACCTAAGACTTCTGTAAAAACATTGCAGCCACATTTAGCCTTTCTCAGTTGGCAAGTGGTCAGGAATAAAAGGCCACAGGTACAAGCAGTATGAGCAAGCGCAGCAGTTTTTTTAAGAATTCAGTTATTCGGTTGTTAAAACCCACAAGCTGTGCTAACAAGCGTATGGTGTGGAGGGTAGTTTCTCCCTGTCTTTAAGACTACTGAAATAATACTCTTGGGGTTTGGGATAGCCACAGCAGAGCCCAGAACCAAGCTAAATGTTACAATTTTTTATTAGTGTTCCTGTGTGTTCTCTTTGGAATATGTGTATAGCTGTCTGGTTTGATTGCAGCTCTTTAGAATTTGAACAATAGAAATTTGTTCAGAATCAACTCACACTTCTTTTTTTTTTTCTTCTTCTTTAAAGCCACAAGTTCCAAAAGTAGTAGAAAAGGTTTTTTTTACCACTGCGTTACCCGTAGCTGGCAACACAGGTAAGCCTGACACTGAACTCGCTTTTCTGTCTTTCTCTGTCTGTAGTACCGTTATCGTGACCAGCACTCGTGGTGATTTCATTGCTTGCAGAAACACTGGAGCACCACTCCACTGCGTTTTGTGCTGTAAAAGTTATTATGGTGATTGTCAGAGAAGAGACGTGCTGTGCTGTGTAAAAAATTTACATCAGCCTTCTAATGCCTGGGTTCAACCTGAACAGGTTGCTCCTCAACAGAGAGTAGTACTTTTAAAAAGTAGCCGCTTTTTTAAGTTTATCATCTGCTAGAGGAGGTGCTGGTTGTGCTTGAACCAAGTAAGATGTGATCTCTGCTGCAAGGTGCATGCAGTCTAATTGAACAGAGAAATGCTGTGAAATTATGTGGTTCCATTGTGTTTTGTCTTTGTTTCTCCTGTTTTGTCTTTGTTTCTCCTTCAGGAAACCCTGTTCAGCAGATCGGTCTCAGTGTTCCTGTTATTATTATAAAGCAGGAGGAGGCCTGCCAGTGCCAGTGTGCCTGCCGAGACTCTGCCAAGGACAAAGCCACCATTAAGAAGGAATGTTCCTCAACTGATTCAAAAGCTTTGGAGCAGCCTGCTCCCCAGCTGCAGCCTCAGACCTTTCCTTCCTCTTCCCCTTCTCCTTCATGTGGGCAGAGCAGTCAGATAGTTAACCCTTCAGACTCACAGACTGAAACGTTAAGTGCCATGGATGTATCGGACTTCCTGTCCCTCCAAAGCCCTGAAACCCCATCTAACATAATTCCAATCGAAGCACTACTGCAGGGTGAGGAAGAAATTGGTTTGAATAGCAGCTTCTCTAAGTGAAGATGTTCCAGATTTTCCTTTGCACCTGGAGGGTAAAACCCTTCTTAGAAGCAGAAACTGAAGGATCGATTCTTTTTCCTTCCTCTTTGGAAGTTTTGTGGCTTATTTCTGCTTCACAGATGTCATCTTAGTCACATCCCAGGTACATCCATCTTTGAGAATCTATCTAAAAAAAAGAAAAGGTAAAAAAAAAAAAGCTAAGTTATATATGAACTGTTTTGGCTGCACTGTCTGTCACTTTTGCTTGTCATATGTGAACACAGAAGTTAAGGTTACTCGTGTGCAAAAACATTTTTTTTAAAAAAAGGGGGTTAGTTTGTCTCCAATTGCACATCACTTACGTTTGGGATTAAGGTACTGGCAGCAAGTGGGTCTTTGTTACAGCTCCTTGGGTCTATACTTTTCTTCTGTCTCTGGTGTCTGATACTAACCATGCACTATAAGGGGAGCCCAGGAAAGGAATTTGCTGTAGTAGAAAATGGCATTATTGTAGAAGAGGATTGATCTGCAATTTTATCGGAATGCGATTGTCACGTCACTGAGTTGGGAGCTGACGCCTGGGTTTGCTTTGTACTAATGCTGTCACTAAAGGCTGCAGAAACTTTTGGGGAATTTATTTCAGTGGAGCACAAGTACCTTGTGTTCCTGATAGATCTGTTCATTTAATTTCATTAGGACTTAGAAGTGTGGTGGCAGACACTGTTTCGCAACGTGAAAACACAATTGGAGCCCCAGCTCACCCAGGCTCCAGAGAGCCTGCGAAGGATGCAGTGAGTCCCAGGCGTGGTCAGATTGGTGCCCGCTGCTCTTTTGATTTCTGGTTTTTTGGCTCTGCTCAGAAACAAATCATCTTCTTAACCCCCGAGACTGTTTAATCAGGAGCATGGTGCCTTTGCTGGTTACTCTCATCTTTTGTCAAGAACAACTCTTGGAAAATTTTCAGAATGATTCAACATTAATTCAGTTTGAAACCAGTGAGTCTATCCTTAGGCTGTCCATAAATGCTTCCTTTAATTTTTTTTGTCCTGTTAAGCTATATAATTTCTGCCTGAATCTGCCTCCAACCTACTGCAATGCCAGCTTTTTGTGCACGGGGCTATTTCTTGACTAAAAGATGTTACACAACGTAGTTGTTTTTTCATATCAAACTGAAAGTCTATATTCTAACCTACTCAGGGTAAACAAAACACAAATCCCCCTTCCACCAAAAAGCCTGTAATGTTGCAATAAATGCAGTCTCATTCTAAATGGTTTATTTATGCTGCATTATTTTAAAAGATGTAATTTTATAGTGTTTTATCCACCCTTCTGGCTTTGGCTGTCAGTCTTTTTTGTTGTTGTTAAAGGAAAGAATATTAAATAGTCTTTATTCAGTTTACAGTGTTGTCATTAGTGAGATACAAAGATAATGACTGTAAGCCAATTAAAGCGGAGAGTCTTTGCGCACTATATTTAGGAATGCAGACTGCTAGTGGATGGAGATCCTTTTCCCTTTCTTTTGTGAGAGCG
>NW_009703580.1:612-5300 GCF_000703405.1 Apaloderma vittatum | reverse complement strand
CCCCCCCCCCCTCCCGGGTGGCCGGTGGGAGTTTGGACCCTCTCTTCGCACTCTGCGCGTCCTTACTGACCGTCTTGGCTGCGGTGGGGGCTTTGTGATCCCCTGTGCAAATCCCCTGTGTGATCCCGCTGCAAATGTGCTGCTGCGGCGCCGGAAGGGACCTGGCTTGTCACCTCGCTGACAGCCTACTCCTGGTTGTTTCGTGCAGAAAGGCAAAACTGACTCGGTCGGGGCAAACGTGAGGGGGCAGAGGCTGCGCAAAGAATGCTTTGTGCCCGGGAAGTGTTGTGCCCGGGAAGTGTCGCGTCGTGCTACCAGGGCAGTGCAGTATTTTGGTAATTGCAGTGACGGGCGTGGGGACAGCCGCTGAACTGGAAACACGCTAATTGTGTTTCCTCCCGGGTTGTTGGTGTGCGGTGCAGTGCTGCGCAGTGCTGTCCCAGCGGGGGTGTGGATCCTGCAGCAATAGTGTTTGCATCCCCAAAACGCGGGTTAACGAGGTGTTTTGTGTCTTGTTCCTGTAATGGTAATCCCTGGAGGGCAGCGAGATGGTG
The DNA here is from genome assembly GCF_000703405.1 of Apaloderma vittatum. Classification (NCBI taxonomy): domain Eukaryota; kingdom Metazoa; phylum Chordata; class Aves; order Trogoniformes; family Trogonidae; genus Apaloderma; species Apaloderma vittatum. The sequence goes on along the minus strand of NW_009703580.1, from coordinate 4,746 downwards.
GCCCCCTTTGTTTTTAATCCTACAGCTTCGTTTTATGGTGCAGTTTTGTTGCACAGCAGCAAGAACTGCTTTGAAAACAAAGTCTGGAGCCTGTGTGGCCGAGTCTGTCGTCGCAGGGCTGAGTCTCCCGCAGCTCTTGCGTAGAGCTCCGCTTCAGAGGAGCGCAGGTCATGGGGGGGGCCCGGGTCCCAGGCCCCTGTGAGGGGCCTCACACCTTCCCCACAGTGCGGCCGTGGGGATGGAGGGTGCGTGGATGGATGCCTGTGTGTGAGAGAGACTCCGCTCCTGCAGGAGCATGTGAGTTCCCCTGGAGTTGTGGGGTTTTGTCTGACGGGGACGAGGCTGCCCGGCGTGGCCTGAAATGTGACAGCCGGGGGATTTAGCAACCTCTTTCGAGCCTTTGCGTCCTTAGGGAGGCCTTTTTCTGTGCGACTTCTGCTACTTATGACTTAGTCCACCTAAAACACGCTTCTAGTTGGACCAGATAACATCTTCAGAAACTCCTTTGTAACAGAAATGAGTAGAACCTACCCCAGACTTTGCAGCGGAGGCTGATTTGGGAGCGTGGTGATGGGCAGTGGCGAGGTTCTGCACCCATCCTTTCTGAGTGGGTGTCAGAGGTTAACCTCTCTCCTGTTTTCTCTTCACAGCTACTGTTTTCTGTTGTTGTGTTCTAGGAAAAGCAACGTGTTCCAAGTTTATGCTGACTTTTAGGTGCGATGGCTTTGCTGATACCTTCTCATATGTGCGTCAGGCAGGCTGCAATTTAGATGAAAGTAATTAGAGCTTTTAACGAGGCAAGAAGAGCCTGATTCTGTGAATGCACAGGCTGCTGCACCATGGACTGTGCATCCCACCCACTTGTGTTGTGCAGATGTGTGCTTGTGCTGTTTAACCGTCGCTCTGCTTCCCAGAGCGCTCCGTGCCGCACGTGTCGGATGGGTTTCGGTGGGTCGAGTGAGTTTCACAGCGGACACTTGTGACCAGACGCTGTGCTGCCGGCGAGGTCGCTGATGTGCTAGGGGAGAAGTCTGTCAGTGACTGGCAAGGGAGGGCAGTCATAGCAAAGCCTTGAGATTCCTTGATGCTGCAGAATTTTCTGTCCTCCCCTTGTTGCCCCAGCATTTAGCATATTCACAGTAACATTTTTAGTAAAGGGGAGAGTTTCTACCATTGTAGATCTGGTAAGACATTGGATTCCCAGACAGGGGCACGTTCTGTCTGTGCGCTGAGGACAGCATGCCCTCCCTCTGCAAAATCTGTGTTTCAAGAACCCTTTCAATTATCAGTGAGAGAGCAGAACTGCGCTGCTCTGGGTCGCGATGTGTTGAAGGGTTTGCTGGTTTGTGGCTGGTGGGGATTTACTTGGTTACGTGTGGTTTCTAGAGGGGTGTGGAAGCTTAAACATGTAGAATGGGTCAGATTACCACCATGGGAGCTCTAGTTGCCAAGCAGTGACTTGGCACGCAGCTGAAGGCTGTAGAAGTCAGCGCTTCGTGCTTGTAGAGGGACAGGAAATCAGCACTGTTTGAATGCTGGTACTGAATTATATAGAACAAAGTACGAATTGGGCACTTCTGTAATGCTGACTGTGTCCAGAAAGACTAGTTCGCAGAACCTCATACTGGTATCTAAAATGCACTTTAGGTTATTTTGTCTTTAACCCAATTGCTGCAATTTCTTTTGTATATACTTTCACAAAGTTTATTTTTGCTCTGAGTAAAAGTTAACAGGGGTGTGCAAAGATGAGCACTTAACTTGGTGCAATACTTGTAGCTAAAGATCATTGTCCCGTGTGGTCGGTCTGTCTGTGTCTGTCTGAGTGTGGTAGTGAGTAGCTCCGAGACATCCTGCCCTTCCCTGCCTGTACCCAGAGGGATCATGCATCATTAGCGAACCTCCAATCTATGCAAATCCCCCCTGAGAGCGCGGGGCTCTGGCAGGCCTTTTCTCTCACGCTTTCTGGTGGGCTGCTTGTCTCTTGTGTTGCGCAGGGCTGTGCCCCGCACACGTGTGCGTCCTTCCTCCCTCGTCCTCTGCTCAGTTCTGCCACACCGGGACAGGCAGAAGTGACAAGCCGTTCCGAAATGGGCATGTTGCACCTTTGAAATTTGTCCTCGGGATCGTTTTTGATGTCATGTTATCTGCCTTACTTCATGGAGGATGGCGCTTCTGCGGCCATCTGCAGCAGCATTGTTAAACTGTTTACAGTACTCTTCCTGCACCGGTCAGAACTAAGGCTCGCAGAAGGAGAAGGAGAAAGAGCCAACGACTGGCCTGTTGGTTGTGGAACTGCCGGGGGAGATTAGTTAAGGCGTAATTGCCCTGGGAGTTGATTGGAGGTGGAAAGGTGTTCCTGGTTTGAGGGGAGCACGGCTGGCAGCTGAAATGAGAGGCAGCCAGGTCGGGATGTAGAGCAGCCGGGATCTTGGTGTCACGTTCTTCGGATCTTGGTGTCACGTTCGTCGTTGTGCTGCTGGCTGAGAGACCTCGGGCAAGTCCCTTAACCTCTCCGTGCCTCGGGTTCCTCCCTGTGGAATGAGGACAATGAAACTTGTCTTCGTAAAATGCTTTGAGATCGGTGGGTGAACAAACCTTGGCATTAGTGATCTGAGCTAGCTGGGCAGAACCGTTAGTCAGTTTAGACTGTAAGGCAAAATAAATAATAATACGAAAAGCATGTCTTTAATAAACCCTACAAATTTCTGATCGCATAGTTTTTAATTGTACACTATTTTTTGCATAACATATTTTGGAAACAATGTCAAGTTTTTATAAATGTTACCTGTAGTTGATACTCATGGACAGGGCTGAACTTTTAACTTTTTTGCGTCTTGTCTTGGTATATATCATATGTTCTAGAAGTTGGATTCTGTGTCTGCACTGAGAAATGCAAATTAAACTGGATATTTATGTAGTAGTGTACATAGTCTAAGTGTGTGTGTCCTTGGAACTAGTTTAAAAATCCCACACCATGCTTTTGGTGGTGTGCAAGCTGGCCAAAATTTGGTTCATTATGCAGTGTGTACACTTTCTCAAATAAATGCAGTTTCTACTTTTTCTTAAAAGAAATTTTTTTCATATGATCTTTTTTCAGCAAAATCAAGGGTATGTTTTTGCAGTACCGTAGTTACAGTAGCTGGTATTCCTCACTGCGTAGCTTTGTGTCCTTCCACTTGCTTACTGACCCGGAGCCATCCGTCTGACCTTGTTCTGGAGAGGGAGGCGTAGTTCCGTTCCGCGTCACAGCGGCCGCAGCAGCGTGGGGCGGGGACGCACAGACCCCCCGCCCGCTCGGTCACCGAGCGCCTCTTCAGCTGCGACATCGGCGCTGGGACGGTGGCACCGGGAAGCCCGGAGACCCGCGGGTCGTCCACTCGCTGCTCGTGTTCTGTCCGACACGCCTGGGGAGCGGGGCCGTGGTCTTGGAGATGACAATGAAAGAACCCCAGTTTTTCAAGAATGTGTGTGTGGTATTAAAGGAATATATTTAACTATGAAACATGGGAACAAATGTGCTTACATTGAGCAATGTGAAGATGTTAGTTACAGGTACAGTACTTCCAAAGGAAGAGCATCTCCAAAACCCAAAAAAGAGTGAATATGAATTTGTATTTTTTGAAGAATGTAAAATGTGAAATAATGGTGTTTGCTTAATTGCTCATTTTGTATGAAGTTAATATTGTACTTTGAAATATCTGCAAATAAGTGGAAATTAACTTTTTTGGAATTGAAAGCAATATTAATACTAATGGAATCCTAATTAAATGCTTATTTAAACGTTGTGTTATAATAGTCTTTCCTAAGAGTATTTATAAATAATTTGGGAGGTGAGTATGAGTATCTGTCCCCTGCCCCCTGAGGGACCCATCAGGACATGGAGGTCTTTCCAAACAGCGTTGGGCTTAGCAGGCTCTTCCCTGCCCCACCAGCAATGACCTCCACAGATGTCACATCCTCAAGTTCCCTTGGCGGTGGGTAAGAGTTAGAACTGAACCTACAACTTATTCCTCACTTGTGAAAACGGAAAATGATTGTGTAGTCCCTTTCAGCAAACCCCAGCTGTGGTCAGTGCAGGCACCAGCAAGGCTCCGTGAGGCAGGAAGCGAAAGGCAAAATTTCCTGTGGGAGAGA
>NW_009703580.1:0-581 GCF_000703405.1 Apaloderma vittatum | reverse complement strand
ATTCCTGCTTTGAAAGTTTTAGGTACTACGTACTTTCTGGTGAAGGGAACTTTGGAACAAGGTAGTGGCAGTAAGGAAAAGAGACCGAATCTCCATCTATAGCTGGATCACACCTCTGAGGCTGTAGGATTGCGGTTATCAGAGATGAAGTTGCCAACCCACAAAACCCAGCTTTCACGCTTCTGCAGCCCCGTTAGAGTCAAGTTAATCTTTAGTCCTGATCCTGTTGGTGATCAAGGGGAGAGTCAACATCCAAGACAAGCTGGTGCACACTGTTTGAAGGCCGCACCTCCTTCTGCAAGCAGCAGCTGACCTCCACCTAGGCAGACAGGGTAATGTACCGACTGAGCCCATCCTGCTTTACTGTGAAGCGCAAATTTACTAAGACGAGGGACTAGCGCGACAGGAGAAATCAGAGTCTGAGGCCACGGGCTCCGTTCACCGGCGTTACCAGCGCAGACACGAGGGGGTGAGGCGTTCGCTGAGCTGAGGCCCTTGGTCCTGTCCAGCGCTGCTGTCTTGGGCCACGGCGAGCTCCCGGGCCGCCCCCTGCAGCTCCTCGGGACCCCGCATCCGCTGGC
>NW_009703579.1:2235-12325 GCF_000703405.1 Apaloderma vittatum | reverse complement strand
GGCGGGGCCTGTTTTGGGCAGTGGAGGAGCAGGAATCCAGTCCTCCCCCTTGTACAGAACGGTGAAAAATAACAAAAGTAGACAATAAGTGTCTCTTCACCATTGAGGGCTGAATCTTCAGACGGAGACGTCTGTGATTTCCCTGTGGTCATGTAACCGCAGGCTCTTCTGAAGAGAAAAAGCTGAGAATTCCAGCTGACTCATGGGGACACGACTTTAAAACCCCTTATAAAACATTACCAACACATCAATAAAATCACAGAATTGATCACAACTTACTTCCAGATGTAATTTAAACATCTGGCACGTGCAAAGAATGATTTTTTCTTTCTACGGACTTTGCAACAGAATCTGCAAATTAGGCTGGCCCCTTCCTGCCATGTATCTTGCAGATAAGTGCGAGTTCCCTGTCAAAACACTGTTAACAATTCTGCTTTTGAGGCACGAGCCAAGAGAGTCCAGCCTGCTCTTCCGTGCCTAAGTGGGCTCAGCAGGGCTAACAGGAATATCAAACACTCAGAAAATTAATCAGCAAAGTCAACAGCCATAATGCTGTGGGCTCCCCCAGGGAGCGCAGCAGTGGGACGAGAAAGGCTTGTTTTCAGGCAGTTGCTTCTCTAAGTTGGCTGACTTTTCACTTTGCAAGGTTCCCACTGGATTTGCTTTGTTGGACAAATAGGGGCTTGACTCAGAATATCCGGATTTGCTATAATTTGTGCTTTGGAGCAAACAACAAGCAGTCCCTAAGATGTTTTTTGGCTGAATAGATTGCTTCATCTCGAGTCCAAGCGCGTGAAGCTTCATATGTTTCCCATCTTCTGACAAAATTACCGCAGCAGTTTTCTCCTGGTAAGGTTTAAAAATCCAACTTGCGAGGGGTGCAGCCTGATGCTGCGTGGTGACTCTGCCCAGGGTGGTTTTGCTGCTGGGTGGGAACAGCCTCAGATGCAGTTTTACTCGATCTCGGCAGAGGGCCCAGTGTTGCTGCTGCCGCCAACACCTCCCGGTGCTCCAGAGGAACGCGTTGAGAGTTACAGGGCTCGTTAAGCACCTGGATGCTGTTGACATTTAAGCAATTAAAACCAGAGGATCAGACTGCTGGAAACCAGAAAAATTGCCCGAGGCCTGAAGCTCACTGAAGCAGCGCTACTGATGCTGCTAGATTTTGCATCAAGCCTCCGTTGTTTAGAAGTGCTAAAAAAAGAAGACAAGAAACCTTTTGTGTTTGAGATGAACCAGGCATACGATCCCTCCTGCACCTCTCTGTACAGGTAGTAAGATTCCTACTGATGGACAAGAAAACTTTAGTGCAAGCCCTCTGTCGTTAATCTGCACCTTGCTGGGAAGGACAGGTGACCATTTGCACGTTGCCTCTGAGTCAAGATCAAGATTGGGCAAGTGCTGTTGCCACTCCGAAATTCAGAGGGACAGCATGCCAGGAGGTGGAGAGGGCAAGCCTGGGACTGCCCCTTGCAAGCGCTGCGCAGGTTAAACTGGAGTGAAACCTCAGCTCGAGAGTTGGGATGAGGTGATAATTAGCAGGTGAGGAGCAGAAAATTTCTGACAGAGGTGAAACCACTCAGCTGCTGGTGCTTGGGGCTCAAAGTGTGCCTACCTTCAGGGAAAAATCCAAGGTATTTGTATGTGATTCTTTTAGCTGACATTGGCTTGTGCTAGAAGGGATAAATGCAGCAACGAGCCATATTCTGTTCACGTAGCAGTGAGCCCTGAACCAGTACAGACCCAGTCTGGCGCAGAAGGCATTTATTTATACCAGGGATTGGATTTTAGCTAACTGTCTCTGAACTGTACTTCTGTTTCATGATGTTGCTTGCTGGGAAAATGCTAGGTACTGTGACATGGCACACACTCTAAGTAAAACTGATGCAAATTGCTACTAAAAGATTTATTTACAAAAGAGATGGAGGTTAAAATACCTGTGCTATGTAGAGGAGGAAGCTGCCAGTAGTCATGGCTCTGCCACCAGTTTTTTGCGGTACCTGAATGCTGAGACATTTTGCATAGATGAGACGTAGGGGAAGTTACACTGTCAGCACTCATTGCTTGGGCTGACAGGTGCCAGGTGATATTCTGCAACCCGTATTTCTTTTTTACTGAGAGCCCAGCTGTCAAATACTCGTAGGCCCAGGCACTTGGATCTCCTGCTGGGTGCCTAAAGCTCTTTTGAAAACCCTGCCCACAGTCTGTCACAGTAGGACTCCCTAGGGTGAAATTGAGGTAGGCATCACACTTTGGTGAACACCAAGAAGAAAAAAAATGAAGCAGGAGATAAACATGACTAATAAGCCTCCCCACACTTGCTTTATTATGGTACATAAGCCACGATCCTCCTGTGCACTACCCATGGAGATCAGTCCTATCTGTTGAGCTGACATAGGAAAATCTTCCCTGTATATCCCAGGCTAATGTCCTGTACAAACTCTTCAGGTTCTGGGGAGGAACCTTAAAGACTGAAGATCTGAGGCACACTCTCCTAAGGGTCCCAGGTCATTCCTGTGTGAGCCAAGGAAGAGCGAAAACTCCCAATATTTCTAATGTAAGCCTGAGGATGTTGCCATGCTGCTGGAAATATGCATAAATATCCGAAGATTGTTGCTCAGCTTTTGTCATTTCTCTGGAGCAAAGACTTCAGGAAATGAATCTGTGGGAAATACAGGTTATAAATAGATTCCCAGACCTTGTATCTTGCTGCAGCCAAAACCCCTGCAGAATTCACATGGCTGTCAGCAAGCTGGGCTAAGAAGGGGATGTGGCATGTCCTGGGGAGAGAATGTCTTGTGGCACATTGCAGGTGGAGATGAAGGGCATCAGTGTGCAATGGCCACGCTGATCTTCTTGGATCCTGCGTCCTGCCAGCCAGCAGGCAGATTCCCAAGCTGCAGGTCACGGGCTATGTCAATTTATAAAATCAGGGCAAGCATCAGCTTTGGAAAACTGGCTGGGTGAAAAATGCTGGCATCAAGCACACTCTTATAGGGAAATACTCTGTATCCTCACCCCCTTCCTGAACTTGATGTTAACATTTTATCAGCCCTTATGAAAACAAAACAGTCATGATGGAAGTTATATGGCTACGCTATGTATCCGAGTCAGAAAAGAGTACAGCCCAGGTGGGAAGATCCAGGAAGAAAAGGGAAGGTCTCCCAAGGCTTGAGTGTCCCTATACCAGCCTGGAGCTTGGGTGAGGGGAAAACCCAGTGTGGGGAACACCGGGCTCTGGCAGCTGGTTTTCTCTGCTTTGCGTTACCTCGGGCTCCAGCAGTACTTTGCACTGTCTGTGGCCGTGAAGCTGGCTGCAGCTCCCACATCGGAACTGCGCTCACACGAGCTGGTGGGGTGAGCCTTGCTCCAGAGGCTCTGACTTAAGCGCTGGAGCACAGAGCAAGCGGTGGGCAGGGAGAGGAGGATCTGCTGTCCCGTGAGACTTCCCCCAACAGCAGAGGCCAAAGCTTTGGCCCACGGAGCAGGTGATCTCTGCCCAGGCTGTGCAAATCCAGGACAGCTCTCAAGAGATTCTGTTTGGCCATGTGGGTGGGGTGGAAGGAAGTGAGGTACTGTGATTTAGGGGGAAAACAGTGTTTCAGAAAGGAGGGCTGTACTGTGGAGCGAGACTTGGGGATAGGGGAAGCTATGAATCTGGAGATTTGGCCAGGGTGTTTGGAAAACATCTGCAGGAGTTCATCACACAGACCCTGTGAACACCATGTGCAGGAGCATTCTGCCTCTGGCTGCTGGGTTATTCTGCCAGTGGTTTCTTCAATGTGCTGCAGTCTTGGCACCCATGTCCTGGCAGAAAGTGATGCACTTAACACATGCAGGTCCTCATAAAACCAGGGAGTAGTTTGTATGCTGTAGGGGAAGCAGTGGATTACTCCCCCTGCCTGGGAAGCGAGTGTGTTAAAGATCATCAGATTAGCACATTTTCAAAATCCGGAGCCCAAGCTGAGGTCTTGGTTCACACCAAATGAAAGCAATGCCCCTTGGAGCTGTCAGACAAGGAAAGGGTCTTATCCTGTTGTTTGCAGAGAGTGCCTGTATTGCCAAGGTATTTATGGGGAGGTTTTACCCTCGAGGCTTCTCACTAGCTGATTTACAACCTGGAAGAATGCAGCCAGATGGAAACCTGAGGGGTCCTTCCTTTTTTTTCCCCTCCTTCTCTCAGCATGCCTTCCTGTGACAAGGAGGAGATGGGTTCCCGTGGGACAAAAAGCACCCACCCATGGACCAGGGCGTCTCCTGCTCTGGACTTGTGCACTGGGGCTCAGGGTGGTGTTGGGCAGACTTCAGAAATACCTGCAGTAATTCGTCAGAGCTCTCACAGATGCTGTGCTTGTCCTCAACTCCCCAAACGTCGCCGCCTCTGGGCTGCTTTATTGCTAATGGCCAGAGAGAGAGACCCTCCCGCACAAGCTCCGCCACTTGCAGAGGAGACAATGCAGTTCTGGGCTGGGAAAGCCTCAAAAGTTGACTGCTTCTTCACCCAGTGCGTGTTTCTGTGCTGAAAAGCCTTAAACCATCCTGCTAGAGAGCGTTTCTGTGAGATTTGCATGCCCACTTGATGCCGTGAGTGTTTGCACACCAGCAGTTAATTCCTTGGGAAGTGCAGCTCCTGGGGAAAGGGAGGTGAACTCCAGGCCCATGGAGCCACTGGAAGCAGTGGATGCCAAAGGCTGCACACGTTAAAAGATAAAAAAACCCCACAGAAGAAGCTATTAGCAAAACTCACGGGAAGAAAACATCAATGGGAATTAAATGCAAAGATCTGAGCTCTGGGGAAGGAGGTCTCTCACCCACAGTTTGCTGAGGGAGTAACACTGTGCATTGTCTGGTTCCAGCTTGTGCCCTGTGCTTCTGCTGTTTGCTACAGGTAGAAGCAGCATAACGGGCTGAGGGTAATCCGTACAGCTTGTGGCCCTTCAGGGAGCACACAGCAAGCAGCCTCTGGCCCATGGTGGTGTTCACATGTTCCTGAAGGTTGAAAAGGAACACAAAGGCTGGTGGTGGTGGGTACTTCGGTCACGCTGTCGACCGCATTTGGATGTGACTCTGAGCCTCTGACCTGAGCAAGCTCAGGCTCTGGCTGATGCTGAGTTTGAGTCTGAGCCCCAGGGAGTATTGAGAGGAGCAAGGGCCAAAGACAAATCTTTTCCTGTTTCTCTCAGAGTTGCCAGCAAAACGTACAACAAATTTATTTTCTCACCTGCTGTTGTAATACTCACAGATAAAAGCTAAAAATCTGCTGACTCTTTACTTATTAGAGGAAGTTCAAACATGGGGCATACGTACCTTGGAGAGGCAAGGCTTCCCAGTCAAACACATTTACATTTATTCCAAAATGTCTTCCTTCCAGTTGAAGAAAGGAACACCAACCCTTTAACTTTGACAGGACCTATGTTTTCCCATCTCAAGATATTCTGGCCAGGACAGTGAGGCCTGTTTTTCATCCTCTTGGTTGGGGTGGTCCATGCTCCTGCAGTACAGGAGATTGAAACTGGTGAAAGTCCGAAGGTTTGGAAAATAACGTGATGCCAGGTACAGAAGAGAAGAGAGCTGGCAGTAACTACATGAATAAATCTGCTTTGGGTGCTTACTGAAATGGAACATATACTGAGAAAGAAAAACCTCCAGACCCCCCTATATCCACATAAACAGAGGTATACACAGTCAGAGTCCACTGGGCTGTTCTGATTTCAAAGAAAGGACAATAAGCTATGTTTTTATTAATTGCTTTTCCTAACTGTTCTTGTATTATTTTCCCTATTTACTTAATAATTAGAAGTTAGAGATGAAGGGAAATGCCACTTCCGAGTTTGTGGTGATTGATGCTAGAAGCTGGAGCAATGTATTTAGATTTCAATGGAGCATTTGACGCTGTATCTCTTGCACAGCACTGATTAAGACAGGCTATATAAGAAAACTAATGATTGAAAAGATTGTATCAGGTGGAGGAAGGTATCACTGCCAGATTAAGATCTGATTAATCAATTCAGACTAACATCAGATTAACATCATCTCCATCTTTGCTGCCAGTCTCAGACAAGACCTTTCAGCTCTGGGCCATCGTATCATCTATTACATAGGTAAGAGCATCTGATGAGCTCCATCGCATCCCATCCCCTGTGGGCAGCAATCATGCTCAGAATTGAGCTTGTTGTTTTCCTTTATTCAGTTTCATCTTCCTCTTAGAATTCAAAAATTACCACAAGTCTCCATGTGCTGAAAATCTTTTCATTACTTCTGAACTTGATTTAAGATAGAAGACAGTTTTTTAAAGGCATTTGCAGCTAGAAAAGCTTCCAAATTCAGCTGTCTGGTTTTCATCTCTCTGAGTGCAGCCAGCTGAAACTGAGTAAGAGTCTTTCTTATCAAGGAATTTTGAAACGCTCCAGATATGCAGAGACACACATATTGCATCTGGAGGGACTTAGGATTTCTACTCACATCTGACACTCAGTTTCTCACTCACACATCAGCTAGGAGTGCATCCTTCCATTCATGGGCGATATTCATGCTAGAATAACCTTCCACTTCTCATCCTTGTTGGCAAGATTGGCGTTATGAACTGGCTCTTGGTCTATCTGAGGCTCTAGCTCTCAGGTTTATCCACAAAAGTTCCCATCTCCTGTTGTTGATGTCAAAAGGACTATAAATCTCTTTCTCTTATCACAATTTTAATGCCTCATCTCTAGAAAAAAACTAATAGCGGGTACCTGGAAATTCTTAGAAGGATTGTTGGGTCCATACCCCATCACCTGCCCAAAGCAGTTGTCCTCATTTGAGAGCTCCAGGATAGAAGTTCCCCAGAGCTGCCAGCACAGGGAGTAAATAGAGAAAGCATGGAGAGGGCGGCAGCTGTGCCTATAAGGAGGCAAGGGTGGGTCAGGTGATCCAAATGGACCAATCACAGTCCTCCTTCCCATGATGCTCACTATAAAAGGGCCCTGAGAGGAGTCCTCTGGTTATTAGTGCCTACTGGCCCTCAGGAGCTGCTGGTGCTTCTTTATCAGCTTTCCCTGGGCTGCTGCTCTTCCTACCTCTGCTTTTCACACTGCAGAGGAGCACTGTGCTTTGAGACAGGTTGTCTTCCCTGGGTGGGAGCAGTGTGACTGCTCTCAGGTTTCCTGTTCTATGTGTAGGGGGTTTGTGTCTTTTTTTTTTTTTTTCCTTTTTTGGCTATTTTTAGGACTCTGGGCTTGAACACTCCCATCTGTTGCTGAATCTGGTCTGGGACTTTTGTGCTCAGGGTCTAGTTACCATCTGGAAGGTGTGGCTTCTGTATTACCATTCTTGTATCTTTGAGTATATTTATATACTTGTATATATATAGTTCAATTCCTTTGTTGTTATTGTTAGTATTATTTCCTATTTCATTTAATTTGTTCAAGTTGGGATTTTTTTTCTAACCTTAAAGTCTCTCTCTCTGGTTCCCCTGTTATCCTCCCCTGAGGGGGTGGTGGGAGGATCATAGAAAGTGTCTGTCAGAGTTTAGTGGTTGGCTTTAGCCCTAAACCTCAACAGCAGTAATTCTCCACCTTTTGAATGATTTCATGCTTCTTTAGTATCTCTACTGAATGCACTGAGACAGAAACTCTGGTCATCAGTAGAGGCAGTTATTAGTTCTTAGTAGGGGGTCATATCAGTCTGCAGATGAAAAAGTTGCTTCAGTTCTCTGCTGTACTTTGAAGCAAGTACTGATTAAGAGCCATCAGAGGTGCTGTCTTACAATCAGTAACTATAGCTCTTACAAGTAAGCTTTTTATTTTTTTCTGATGGGGCAGCCGTAAAGTCCCTCTTTCATAGCTGCCTAATTTCCCCAGGCTCTCTGGAAGACCATAGCAACATTGAGCAGTTTTTGTTTCAATCATACTAAATCAAATGCATCATTCCAGTATGCACCACTAGATCTATATCCCATCTGGCTGTGAAAACAGAAGCTGAATTCCCTGTGAATTGGCCTGAACCCAACCTTGACCTGACTGAGGAAGGGTCTGGCCCAGCTCCCATGTGGGGAGTGCAGGCATTTGTGCAGAGCTGTTCTAATGGGGTGGCTGAGAAGGTCTCCAAGCCCCTGCTGCCCCCAGTAGATCAGCATGTATTTCACTGCCTCTGTTTTCAGTTTTTATCTCTAGGTTGAGCTGACAAAGCAGTGCTGCCCTTACAATAGGGAGTCATTGAGCGGCCATGGCCTCTTTTCAGATTCAAAAGCCCCAGATAAGGGGCTAATCCTGACTAGGGCATGGTTTGTCTGGGAAGATGTTTCCCTAACAATGAAATCACCTGGGGGAAGACTGTGTTCTGCAAGCTGGGACAGAGCATGGAAGGACCGTATAAGAGGTATTAGAAGATGGAAACTCTCTTTCTTTTCTCTGTGCCAGGCGAAGTCGGCTTTACCAGGAGCTGAGGAGGGGACTGTCCCAAAGCTGTGGCTCTTTATCTGAGGCAGGAGGATGGACCTGTGGCGTGTTGCATTTGGCTGCCTGTTATTTTCTCCAGAAACTATCTGCTCCCTGCCAAGCAGGTGAGGTACCAATGGTTTGTTCAGAAACTCTTTGCACAGTGTGTCTTTGGGGTCTGTTTGCACATTCTTGTCCTCATGTGGATGAAGGGTTACATCTGTCTAAAGCAGGAGGGCTCAAGGTGAAGTGAGAGTCCAGAAAGGGTGGATTAAGCATCTGGGTATTGGGGAGCGTGTCATAAGTGGACCAGTGGGGGCAAGTAGCTTAAACACAACCTGAGAGTCTATGGCCTGGCAAGAAGTGTCAGGACTAAAGAACTACCTGGACTTTGTGGTATGCTTGAGTGGCAGGGGATTCAGCAGCTTTCACTTCTCTCATTGTGCCTTCCACTGAGGCAGGAATCTCCCAAATGATTGTCCCCTTCCTTGGAGCAGGCTCTCCACCTTGCTGCTGTTGACATCAGATCCTACATTCCCGCAGGCTCTGTGCCAGACCTCTCTGGGAGCGAGGCCAAGGCTGGGCTGTGTCTACCAGCGTGAGAATCTTGGATGCCCACTGCCCACAGAAGGATGGTCCCATGGCCCTGCAAGGCCTCCTAGGGCAGACCTGTAGCCAGATAAGTCCACGTGCCAGGCTCAGCTGGGCAACGGGTTGCAGGCTGCTGGGAAATGAAGAAAAGCATTTCTGCTTGGGAAGAAGGGATGTTGCATAAGTTTCTGCTGTATCTGTGCTGCAGATCTTGAGCTGTCTGGCTTGGCGTTTTTCATCAACCTGAACTTGATTTTTTAGAAATTAACTATGCTTTCCAACCAGAAAGCACAGGTCTTTGATCAGTGCTCCTCAAAGCAAGTACCATCTATTGCTGCATCTTAGGTCAGCTCATTAGGAGCTGCCTTCATTACAAACTGCTTTGTCTGAAGTCCTGCACCTGGAAGCCTGCATAGTAAAAGGAGGAGTAAGACAAGGGTTTTGTAGCTAGGTCTCAAACCACAAACACCCACTTCGTATGAAGGAGGCCTCATAATGAAGGTGCAATCACCGAGAAGCAGAAGCTGAGTCCCAACAGCTGTCCCCAAAGTGAAGTTGGTGTATCAAATGGGATGATTTTGTTGTTGTCTCATCTACAACCCCAAACACGAATTGACAGTGCCTGCATTTGAAGTGTGATAGAGAGGAGTACACTTGCACCAACTTTCTTGGAGCTCTACTGCCAGGGCAGGACGTGGCCTCTCATGGGTGCAAAGGGTCAGTGTTGCAATTAGTTGTTAGCCCTGTTCATGCGCTGCCCAGTGATTTAAAGCATAGCTGGTGTCTCGATCCTGGAAAAACAACACACTGCAGAAGACTGTTGTCCATGAGGCTGCCCTGCCATCACTGAATGATGACTCTTCCAAAGCTTATAGGGAACTGGAAAGTGAGAGGCTCTCTGCATTAATTATAACTCCTTTTTCTGGTAGCCCACTGTTCCATGGCTGATTTAGAGCTGCCTGAAGAGAGGTTAAGAGCCCCTTTGTCTGATTGTGCGGAGAAGCAATCTAAAATAGGAATAGTGTGATGAGGGAGAAGGATGCTCAGGGCACCATGACATGCCTTCACAGCAGCCTTTGCTTCCT
>NW_009703579.1:0-2204 GCF_000703405.1 Apaloderma vittatum | reverse complement strand
GTGGCCAAGCGACAAAGTCATTGCTGCCACAAGTCAATTAAGCCAAAAAGCCCATGGCCATTCTCTAATTTCCTTCTACTTGTCCCGAGACCTCTGCATCTCTTGGCTTTCAGGATGTACTGCTTTTGGACCTCCAGGCTGCACAGCCATGCCCTGCTACTGCTCTCCTCATGGCCTCCTCCTCACAGTGACCCCGCGGCTGCAGGAAAGGCCGGGCAACGCAGTTGCCAGCAACAGTGTGGAGAGGAATGGCACCTGCAGTTCAGTCCTCTCTAAGGGGGCAGCAGCATGCCCCGAGAAGTGCTGTGAAATGCAACCACTGTAAAGTATTTCAGACCCTTTTACCTTAACTATTAGCTGCACAAGTGCCATGTGGGTCAAGACCTGTGCCCTGTGCTGTGTTTGCAGGCTCAGCCTATTGCAGAGCAGCTGCTCAGCACTTGTGAGGAGCCGCTTCTACCGAAGGAGCCCTCTCTTGGGTCTGATGCTTTGCATCAAGGGTGCTCTTGATCAAGGAGAGTAAGTGTTTTTCCTCTATTATTCAGAGCATGCCTTGAGCATTTTGGCTTGAGAGCCCAGCTCATACCGCAGTTCCTCTCCCAGACGTGGGCCCATCACGAGGTTTTTTTTCTGTTTAATCATACAAAGAAAAATGTATTTGCATTTCACAGCAGACATTTTCACTGCAGTATCTCCTTCTTAGTCCTGGAGTATATTTTTCCCCCTACTGAATTAGACATTTTACTTTGTGTGCTTATGTTTTGCCAAATGTGAAGTGTGAAGACGATGATGTTTTGGAGATGGACTGATGAGGCCTTGCTACTCCCAGCCCAAAGGTTAATGCTAATGCAGGGTTTCACATGACGTTTATCTCCAAGTGCTTCTGGGCAGCTGGGCTGGTAAATCACAGAAGTCTTAACCTCCACCTTTTGCCTGGTGAGGCGAAGCCTCCTGTTAGGGGCATGCTAATAAAAGGCAGTCACATAAACCTCTTGGCTGGCAGCAGAGGCTGCTTAAATCATCACTGTTTGAGCGTTCTTAGAATTTTTTAACTTGAATTAAATGTTCTGTGGCCCTGCAGCATGGCAGGTGGATGTGCACAAAATACCAATGGGAAGAATGCAGCAAATTCAGGCAGATCCCTGCCTTAATTTAACAGGTGTGTATATAGTATGTTCTGGACTTAGTACCTTGCTGGACAGAACAAATGGGTGTTGATACCCTTGCCTGGTTCCAACCCTACCCTGTCTGCAGCAGCTAATCCTCAACTAGGTACCAAACTATAACTGGGCAAGGTTCAATTTTTGGGCTGCATAAAGAGGGCCTGCCCCTGTTTCCATTTGCATTGCTGTAGATTGTTCTGGGCTGGCACAGCAGTAACTGAGAGCAGGCTGGAGCTTGCTGTCACCCAGCCATGTGGCACCGCACCACTGAGCTGCAGGGAAGCAGTGGGGACAGAGATCTGTCACTCAGGCAGCCCGCTGAGCTGCTCCATGAGGTGTTGGCACTCGGACTTGGGCAAAAACACTTGCCCTAAACCTGCCAGAGCTGTTCTGCCCCTTATCCTTGCTGTGTGCAGGTGCCTAGCCGCAACGTGGCAGGTTGCAGTGGGACTGTCGGTGACTGGAGGCAGCTGTGAGAGGGCTGCAGAGAAGCTGTTTGCAGGTGGGCTGTGTCTGTGGGTGACTGCCGGCAGCTGGCAGAGGGGTGCAGAGAGGCTGGTGGCCGCAGGCTGCAGCTGGGAAGCATTACCAGCTCCAGCTGCATCCCCAGTGAAAAGCAGGGCAAGTGGGGGTGGAGAGGGAAGGAGGAATGATCAGCAGGGACTGAGAGAACACAGGCAAGAGCAACAACTCTTGAAGAGAAGTTTGTAGTGATGGAAAAGCCCTGTATATCTCTGATCCTCTGACTTCTCGAATCCATCAGAACTGCAGCACTGGCACTGGAAAACAGAAGGTTCGACCCTCGCATAAGGAAATACGTTTTCACTGTGAGGGTGATGGAGCACTGGAACTGGCTGCCCAGAGAGGTTGTGGAGTCTCCATCTCCGGAGACTTTCAAAACCCACCTGGACTTGTCTCTGTGTGATCTATCCGAGATGATCCTACTCTGGCGGGGGGTAGGACCAGATCTTCAGAGGTCCCTTCTGACCTCGACCATTCTGTGATTTTTTTGATGCACGTGAGACCTCACACCTGCGCTTG
>NW_009703578.1:0-7565 GCF_000703405.1 Apaloderma vittatum | reverse complement strand
CAGCCCGCCGGCGAGGGCAGCGGGTCTCAGGCTGACGAGCAGCCTCAGCTCCCTGGAGTAGTTTTTTGGTTTTTTTTTTTTCTTTGGCTCTCCCTGGCAAACTGCTGCCGGGTATTGCTGACAGCCTGGGGCAGGGCTGGAGGATGCTGCTGCTGTCCTGAATCCCCCCCCACTGTCTCCCCGTTCCTGGCAGGGGATGCTCATCACATGAATATTTAAACACCTTGAAAGCAAAGGATTGATTCTGGGGCCAGGGCTGCGTTATTGCACATGTTAGTCCAGCAACAGATGGGGAGAGCAGCCCTTTTCGGTTCCAGAGTTTTTTTTCGGTGCAGCAGCAGCAGCTGAGAGAGAGAAGCTCCTTTTTCCAGCTTTATTTGCCCGGCAGTGGGGTTCAGACGCCGCTGCCTTGATCCTGCTCTTCCAGGCAAAACCAGCACCCCATGTGAGCTCCATTTCGGGATCTTGATGGCACAAAAGCCATCGATTACAATTACCATTATTTCTGATTTAGCTGTCCTTCCCAGCAGCTCTCCCGAGCTGCTGCTGCTCCTCCGACTGTGCCGCTGACTCTTTGCCGAGCCTGCCGCAGTACCCGAGGGTTTTGGGCTATTATAGCCTCTCTTCACACCCAGTTTGCTTCTCCACACAAAAGGTTTTCCACTAATTTTTTGGGTCTCCTCCTTCTCCCACCTCCTCATTCTCATACAGTTCCAGCACGTTACACCAAAGAGCAGCGCTAAATTTAGCTTGCGAGCTCGCCACAGTTTTTTCTATGTTTATCGCTGCTGGATTTAATTGCCTGCATGACAAGGATCAAAGACGGATGAAGCGGGAAATCCAGTAGGTAGCAAATAATAATTTGATGGCTGACTTTCTGCTCGCTGCTTTCTGCTCATTAACCCAATTCCTTTGAACTCAGGCGGGAGATGCACTAACACGTCATTGGCAACCGACCTCCGAGGGATGCCAAAAAGGGGCGCCGTGGAAGGGGGGCGAGCCGACGCTGTCGGGATTTCCCAGCCTACGCGCGGGCGAGCAAAGCAAAACCTGACCCCGCGTTGGCTGGCTGGAGAGGCTGCCAGCGCGGGGAACCTTGTGCGACCCCTGTGTCCAGGTGCCTTCCTCTGCATCTCCTTCTCTTTCCTTAAAAAAGAGCTTGTGAATTTAATTAAGAGGTTTATTGATATTCGGTATCGTTACCTACAGCACAGGGTAAGATGTGCTGTTTAAAAGTATTTTCTGAGTGATATAAGAAATGGCTCCGTAGCTTGGAGCAAGCGCTGTGAGCATGAGGCACAGTAATTGTGAAAAAATTCCCTCCCAATAACAAGTCCCAGTGCCCATCTGGTATGAAGCTGGCAACACAGATGAACAGCAATCTAAGCTGATGATAAAACTGTCCTGCATTTGAGGAAGAGAAAGGGAATGGCACATCGGTCTTCAAGTCTGAGACAGGCGAGCATCACTTGGTCTGAGCAATCGTGGGGCCACTGAGAACGTGGCTGGAAAAAGCCTTTTGCCGTTCAAGTGCTCTGCAGAAAAGAAAACAAACCAAACCAAACAAACCACCGATCAACCTTCTTTATTTCCCTCTTTGAAATTCATGACTTGGAAAAAGCAGCAGACGCTGCTGTGCTTAATCACATGGGCATACCTGCGGTCTGAAAGCAACCCCGTCGCTTCCTCGTCATCGCTGCCATCAAGAGTGACAAGAGCCGCCGGCGCGGCCAGCGAGAGGCGCTTTCAGCTGACACAGCCCAAGCAACCCGGCTCATTAGCGGTGAGGATGCCTCAGAAGCTGGAGAAAGGGCAACTACGCATCAAGAATCTAATTTGCTTCTTTCCTCACCTTCATTTCATCACCTACCATCTCTTTCTTGGCTTGTTACCTTTGTTTAAAAATTTATCCAGCTCTCTTTAAACCTTTCGGTGCGCTTTGCTTAGGGGGATCTGCGACTCGGGACTCGCCGCGTGTTTAGGGATATTCCAGCTGGGCAAGTACCTTGAAAAAGCAGCTCTGAGCCTGCTGGAAACGGAACAAGGAGGATGACAGAGCTTCAGATGAAACAAAGCCCATTAACCCTCTTTCAACAGCGTCTGGGGAAAGCAGGGCACACCTCGACTGAGACGGGGCGAGCGCGTCATCCCCAGCAAAGCTCAGGATCTCTCCGCAGAGAAACCCACCCACACTCCCAACCTGTCTAGACACAAAGGAACTCCAGTTTAACAAAACCCATTTAGCGAAGCCGGTGCCAACCCCGTGGGGGCATTGGGTTCAGGAAGGCTTAGACTAAATCCAAACCTCCCCAGGAACAGCCGTCAGCAAGGGGTGGGGAAGATGCACAAAGGGATGACGCGGCGCTGAAAAAACACTTTTCATAGAGACCCAGCTGTACCGGCACAGCGTTTGGGCACGGGGGAGGGAAACGTGACGTTGGTGATGGTTGTCCTTGCAGATAAAGGGAGCAAAAAGCGTTTGGAGAGGTGGAGGGTCTTCTCCTCACAGCAAGTCCCCTCAGCTCCGTGAAGCTCCAGCTCGCTGTGTCCCCTCACGGTTACGCCTGCTGAGTCGTCTGAAAGCCCGGCCGGGCTGCCCACGTCCCCGAGCCCTCTCCTCTGAGGAGTGGAACACGCCGCGAGTGACGGGATCTTTGAAGGACAGAGAAAACCGTGCAGCAACCCAAGAGCGAAGAGGCAGGAATTCGGTTTGACCCATGGGAATTCACGCCGAGGGCACCTCGGATGCGGCTCTGGTGGGGCTGGGACTGGAAGCAGGGCTTGAGATTTGCCCCGTGGGCTGCTTGGCACGGGCCTGACCTTTTGTAAGGGCAGAGGAAAGGAAAGAACTTTCCCTCTGACAGTTTACAGTTAAAAATAAGCTTTAAAAAAACCCACCCCCAAACGCAAACCCCAAAAGCTGTTGTCTATTTAACCTTTTGTTTCCCAAACTTCCCTCTGCTGACAGTTGTTATTTTGAGAGCGAAAGAGGAAACGCAATTCCGTCTTTCAAAAAAATAAAGACGCGTTTTTCAGCCTGGTGACCTTTGCTGGCACAACGGCACTGCCTGTCCATCCGTCCGCCCTTACTCCGCCCCCAAAAGAAGACTAACTAAATAAACTAAATAAAAAAGGAGCTGCCTGAGCTACCCAAATAAACACCTCCCTGACAGAAAGGCAAGTCAGGCTCAGCCCTTCCGTGTCGCCTTTGCCGGCTGCTGACAAGCAAGAGCGGGTGTTTCCCTGCAGTGGCCACCCAACACGGCTGCGAGGTTGCCGTGGGAGGACGAGCAGAGAGAGAAGGAACTGGCTGCTCTGAGATTTCAAAGAGAAGGACCCGATCCTTAGGCTTAATCCTTGGGTTTTATCCATTCCAGCGCTGGGCTGCCCACTGGGAGTGGTTTTAGCGTCGGGAGGCCGCGCAACGCACCTTTTCCGGGCTTGCAGCTTAGTCCCTTTTCTCTTTACTGCTCACGAACCACCTCTGACGCAGGACTGAGGATTGTCTGCTGGGTTAATGAGCTTTAAAGTTAGAGGTTGACTGATTTCCAAGCTCCTTGCGTGAGCGGAGCCGGGCTGGGCGTCCCCGTGACCTGGCTCACCTGGGCTTCTGTGCATCCCTGTTTTGTCCCAGAGCGGGTCAGGAACCTCCCCAGCAGCAACAGCAAAGCTAAACAGATTAAAACACACAAATAATAGAAAAAATTTCTTGGCTGTGTGGGTGCCGGAGCCCTGGCCCAGGCTGCCCAGAGAGGGTGTGGAGTCTCCTTGGGACCTAGTCCCTTCATCATCCTTGTAGCTCTCCGTTGGACTCTGAGTCCAACAGAGAGCTACGAGGATGATGAAGGGACTTGAACCAGAGAGGATGTGAAGTCTCCTGCTCTGGAGACTTTCCAACCCGCCTGGACGCGTTCCTGTGGGGCTGCCCTGGGTGACCCTGCTCTGGCAGGGGGTGGCACTGGGTGAGCTCTGGAGGTCCCTTCCAACCCCAACACTCTGTGATCCTGTGGTTCTGTGAAAGTGGGGAAGGATCGCGGGTTTTGCCGCAGGAACTCTTGCAGCCGGGGCAAGGCTAAATGCAAGCGGTAAGATCCTGGTGTCAGCTGCACAGCACACACACAAGGTACTTTAGGTTCCTCCTTAGGACAGAGGGTTACAAGCTGATTTATACATACAGAGAGAAAAACTCCGCACGGACAGAGGATTTGCCGAACTTCTTCGAGACTGAGCTCAGTTGGATTGAATTCTTTAAGCAAACCCAAAGGCGGTTGGCCTGTCCGCGAACCATCTCCTGCAAGCGGGGCATCCCTTGGGAGCTTTTATCTCTTTAAAGAAAGCACACCAAACCAAACTAACCACACCAAACTCCCAAATTAGGTCAGTTTTGGCCATTCTGCCATTTCACACTCTCTATTTAGCTGTATATTTAGCACACAGCCAAGTGAGTACATGGCTATTAGCTACACGAGGTGCGTGATCACAACCGACACGCGACTCGCACGAAGGTTCTACCCTCTGCGAGGAACCCAGAACCCCAGGGAGTTTATAACCTCCCCCATGTTCAGATCATATTCATTAATTCAGTTATTTTCCTCCACAAAATGATGAACAAACGACGCCTCTGATCCCGTGGGCAAGAGAAACGGTTCAAACATGAGCTCAGCAGCAAAACTGTCTCCCTTGCAGGTGCACCCACACTGACAGCTGCCTGGCTCTGAATATGAAATATTGGAGCCTCCCCAGAACAGGCGGCATTTTAACACCTTTAAGGGTCTCCAGTTCCTTACTGGCTCCATCCCCCGTGCTCCCCCCCAGCACATGCTGGTGTGGTCGGGTCCTGCACGTTGCAGAGGGCTGAGTTAGGAGCAGCGAGGTCGTGAAGAGAAGATGTACCGTGTTCATGGCTGGGTGGAAGGAGCAGCTCGGGCCTGGCCCTCAGAGCTAGAAGAGCTGGTAACAGGGGTTTTGGGTGTAACCTCAAGGGCATTCAGCATATCAGGTATTGGAAATGTCACAAATACAAAAGCACTTCCATTTTATTTAAGATAAATATGTGGCAGCAGCCTAAAACAGGAATAACCGTGACACCCCTGCCTTGTGCACCTTGTTACCTGCACCAGAGCTCCTCGCACCTGGCACCCACCGACACGGCTCGTGGGCAGGGATGGCAGCAGCTCCCGGCTCCGTCTTGGACTGGGCACAGCCACAGAGAACAACACATCCCTCTCCCTTTCCCTGTTGCCTGTCCCGCGGCTCCCTGCAGCAGCATTTAAACAAGTCCTGGCGCTCCTGACGCCTCGCGCCCTCCCGTCTCCACCCCGTCCCACCTCGCTTGCCCTCTGTCTCGCCAGCCATGGGTTCTGCTGGCCAATTTGCAAGATGAGGTCCCAGTGGACCTGTGGAAGAGGCAGAAGAGGACTATTAACATTCAGAAGTCTTCACGTAGCTCCTCATTAGGAAACAAATTAATTCCAGTCTGAGTCAAACTCACCCCGGACCAGCAGCTGGGCAAACACACGCGCCTCCCGACGGCAAGTGCACAGCTCGAGGAAACTGAAGTATCTGATGAACGCGTTGGGAATTTGCATCCCTACCCCTCTTGCCACAAAGTAGCACCACTTAGAAGTGGTGGAGGCATCTGAAGATGGATGGTGGAATGAAGGTCCTGACCACAGGCTTCGGGAGCCCTTTTAGAGACCCAGGGTACATCCCCCTGCCTCCAGCTGCCACTGCAGAGCAGCCACAGGGCTCCCGCAGGTCCCGAGTCCGACCCACCAGCCCTGTGCACACGCCTGACATAGAACCATAGAATGTCTTAGGTGGGAAGGGACCTGAGAGACCACCTAATCCAATCCCTGTCATGGATTAACCAGCCCAGGCTGCTCAAGGCTCATCCAACCTGGCCTTGGACATCTCCAGGCAGGGGCAGCCACAGCCTCTCTGGGCAATCTGTTCCAGAGTCTTGTCACCATCGCACTGAAGAATTTCTTCCTAAGATCCAATCTAAATCTATTCTTTAACTTAAATCCGTTTCCCCTTGTCCTGTTACTGGACACTCTTGTCCAAAGTCCCTCCCCAGGCTCCCTGTAGGTCCCTTCAGGCACTGCAGGCAGGGATAAGGTGCCCCCGGAGTCTTCTCTTCTGCAGCTGAACAAGCCCAGCTCCCTCAGCCTGTCCTCGCAGCAGAGCTGCTCCAGCCCCTGGGTCAGCTTTGTGGCCTCCTCTGGACTCGCTCCAACAGCTCCATGTCCCTCTTATGGTGGGGACACCAGAACTGGACACAGGATTCGAGGTGGGGTGTCACGAGAGCAGAGTAAAGGGGGAGAACCCTCTCTCTTGATCTTCTCGACATCCCACAAGGGCTTCAGCACTGGCACCAGACACCTTTGCTTAGGGAAATTAATTTCACTCCCATCTACTTGTTCAGTCTACCTCAAAAACCTGCTTCACTTGAGTCATAAAATCATAGAACAGTTTGGGTTGGAAGAGACCTTGAAAGATCATCTTGTTCCAACCCCTGGCCGTGGGCAGGGACCCCTCCCACCAGCCCAGGCTGCTCCAAGCCCCGTCCAACCCGTCCTGGAGCCGACTCATGGCAGCACGTGCCTACAGCGGGGATTCACCTTGTGTTGCCAAACTCCAGGAAACAGAAGCTCCTCGCCCGCATCATCCTCCAACTGACACACTCAGCAAGGCAACAGAGAACATGTGCTGGCTGTTGAGGTGGCAAATTTGTGACTCAGTGCTCTACTCACCCGTTTTACCCTCTTCTAAAGTGCCTGGGAGGAAGCGCCACTGCTTGGATGTGGATGTGAACATCAAGCCCCTCCTCCCATGACTGCACGTCTACCTTACACGTAGCTGAAGAGTTTGCAGCAGCCAAGGGTCACTGGGTTCAGGTATCAAAAGAGCTAACCTTTCCCCTTTTCTACATTAAAAAAAAAAAGGGGGATTAATTCAGCCATGTCCTGCAAACGGCTGGAGGGCAGCCCAAAAGCATCTTTACGCTTCCATCAAGCAAGATGCTCAATGAGTGGAGAAACAACCTCCTTCCTTAAAAAATACATGAAAAAAATCCCAACGAAACACACCCTGTGCTCCTTGCAGCACTGCCTCGTCCCTCAGCATCCTTCCTCCACAGCCAGCTTTGCATCTCCACGCTGAGATCCTTCTTTTTCTTGGTGGGCTGAGGAAGCAGGATGAGAACAAGTCCCTGCTGAAAGGGAGGACGGCTGAATCCCCTGCCTCGGGGCTGCACGGAGATCTCAGAGCTTGTCTCTTTCATCAAAATGAGCGATTTTCACAAAACTCAGAGAGAACGAGCTTCGCTACCTCTCTCCCTCGCTGTCAAATCTGAGGATGCAGCAGCCACATAAAACCACGTTTCCCTGGGAAACCAAGCTAAAAATAGCCAGGCTGACTGGGGAGACTGGTGTGGAGCTTTTGAAATTGCAGTCAGGACAAGATAGCACCAGTGGTTTAGTATCTGCATCGGGTATCAACACAGGAGTGTGGGTCTGCTGGAAGGCAGGAGGGCTCTGCAGAGGGACCTGGACAGGCTGGAT
>NW_009703577.1:1642-1859 GCF_000703405.1 Apaloderma vittatum | reverse complement strand
GGCTCTGCCCTCCCAGGCCCGCAGCCTCCAGGCCATGCCCAAGCTGGTGAAGCTGTTCAACAGCCCCAACCAGGAGGTGCAGCGCCATGCCACAGGCGCCATGCGCAACCTCATCTACGACAACGCCGAGAACAAGCTGGCGCTGGTGGAGGAGAATGGCATCTACGAGCTCATGCGGACGCTGCGGGGGCCCGACGATGAGCTCCGCAAGAATGTC
>NW_009703577.1:1048-1370 GCF_000703405.1 Apaloderma vittatum | reverse complement strand
TCGCCCGGGACACGCTGGAGCAGCTCACCGACCTGGTCCTGGTGCCCCTCTCTGGGCTGGGGGGCTCGGGTGTCATCCAGCAGAATCCCTCAGAAGCTGAGATCTTCTACAACTCCACAGGCTTCCTCAGGTACCTGCTCTGGGCTGGCTCTGGTGTGGCTACGGTTCTGGGTGGGGGAAGGTCTTGGGTGCCGTGCATGTAGGGAGCAAGGTCTCCAGGGCTTGTTTCTGGGCTCCGCATCCTTCATGCATCAAGGCAACGCCTGGTCAGCCCCATGGGAGAGGTGTTATCTCTCCTCCCTGCAGCGGTGCCCAGGGGCAG
>NW_009703577.1:572-902 GCF_000703405.1 Apaloderma vittatum | reverse complement strand
TCCCTGGAAGTGGGCAAGTCGGAGGACAAGGCAAGCGCCGAGAGCTGGGTGCCGGGGAGGTTTGGGTGCCCTCAGACGTGGTGCTGCTCCCTCCCTCCTGGCAACCACTTGGTCATCGTGGTGCAAAGGCCCGTCTTGATGTGGTGGTGGCAAAACCAGCCTGGCTCCATCTGGGCTTACTGGGCACAGTGGGGCACCACGGATGTTATTGGCTCTGGCCACAGAACCTATGGGAGCGCGCCCCGTGGGACAGCTGGAGCTGCCCTGCCAAGTGACACAAGGACTGACCCCCTCATGCCCCGTATTCCCCCCACAGAGCGTGGAGAACGC
>NW_009703577.1:0-200 GCF_000703405.1 Apaloderma vittatum | reverse complement strand
GCCCAGAGCTGCCCGGCGGCTGAGTCCAGGCACGCAGGGAAAAGGGACGCCAGCAGCAAGGGACGCTGCAGAGGGGACATCCCCTGCGAGCCTCACGGTGCTGCCCCCATCCCCGCAGCACTACCTGAACGCAGACATCGTCACCTTCACGGAGGTCTCCAAGGACCCCAAGGGCATGGAGTGGCTCTGGAACCCGCAGA
>NW_009703576.1:0-616 GCF_000703405.1 Apaloderma vittatum | reverse complement strand
ACTTATGGGGAGTTTTGGGGTCTTGTGGGTCATAATGACATGAGGACGTAGAGTCCTGGGGTCAAGGACATGGGTTGGAGTTTCCAGCATCTTCACCTCCATCATGTTGGTCAACGCTCTCCAGGTCTTCCCCATCTGTAGGAGTATTGAGAGGGTGTTGGGGTCACTTACGGGGAGTTTTGGGGTCATATGGGTCGTAACGACGTGGGGACGTCCCGATCTGGGGTCAAGGACATGGGTCGGGGTCTCCATCGTGGTGGCCGACGTTCTCCAGATCTTCCTCTCAAGCGTGGGAGGGGATGGTGCACCTCCCCCATTTCTGTCCCTTGACGCCATTGACCCCCATGACCCCCAGATCAGCCCCACCGTGACGTCCCCCAACCCAGCGTCCTCCAGGGCCTTGACCAACCCAACGTCCTTGATGCCCCATTGACTCCAACGTCCTCAATGTCCCCAACGTCCCTGATGACCCTGGTGTCCGCAGGGACCCCCAATATCAGCCCCACCTTGACGTCCCCCAACCCCACATCTTCCTCAACCTTGACCAACCCAACGCCCCTTGACCAACCCAATGTTCTTGATGCCCCGTTGACTTCAACGTCGCCAACGTCCCCAA
>NW_009703575.1:0-5024 GCF_000703405.1 Apaloderma vittatum | reverse complement strand
GGTTTTGTCTTCATCCTCAAAATCTTACCAAGAGCAAACAAGAAACCTTCTGAGAAGACAGCATTTTGTTATTACATGTGGTCAACTGAAAACTGAAACTTAAGTCTACTCAGAGCTGTGGAGTTTCCCCAGAACAGTTCTGCACTGGTTTAGTATTAGCCACCTGAACCACTCCACGAAAGGCAACACGGGGCAAGTACCAGGTGCCCAATAATGAGATCTTAACCCTTGCAGGGCAGCAAGTCTGCGCAGCAGCTCTGCTGTCAGAGGCACTGAGAAAGAAGCAGCTTCACTTTCCAGGATTGAAGTGAGTTGGTAGAACCACTACTGCTAGGGCTTGAGGGTGAGTGGAAGGACACTTAAGCTGTCATAGCTCTCATTTAACGCAAAGAGTGTGCCTGAAATAAACAGCAGAAGTGGCTGGGGCAGGGTGCTAGGTGAGAGAACTCTACTGTAACAGCTCATATAGCTGGAATAAAAGCTTTTAAGACCACAAAGTCTGAAACAGAAGGAATATTGTTCAGCTACATTTGTGTCAACTGTATGGGGGTGTATGTTGTAGGGCAAGGGAAAAACTGTGGACAACCAGTATAATGTAGCCACATCACCACCCTCCAAATAACTTAACAAAGGGCCTAAAAGTTTCTATGTTGCAACATCTTCAATTCCCACATATCATTAGACTAGAACCCCGTGGAGACTGTGTATGATGAAGATCTTTGAACTTAAAAGGCAAGCACCTACACTCAAGGCGACAAGTAAATCAAATCATGACAAATAAATTTTGCTTGAAGACTTATTTTAAATTCTTGTTTTTGTATTGTCACAGAAAAATTATATTAAGAAAAACTTACATGGAAGTGATGTACAAGGTACTTCCTTGTGAAGGGAACCAGTATTGGTTTAAGAAGCAGCTTCAGGAAATAAATAAATAAAAACCCACCAAAAAAGGCACCTTGCCAAGAAAAACAGAACTTAATGTACAGCAGCAGAAAACTATGGTTAGCACAGGTGAGGCTGGTAAATGAACAAAGCAGTGAAGAACTTTGGTTGCTCTTCTCTAAATACAAAGTTGAAAGTGCAATGTTGATTTTTTCCCATTTCAAAGAGCTCCCATTTAATTGCCACTCAGAAAAGGGCTGAGGAATATGAGTGAAGAACGCACCCAGGGCTCATAGGAAAAAGCTAAGTAGCAGGAAAACACCTGCAAAACTTCACCTCATATGATGTCATTCCCTATTTGGGTTTGAGAACCCAAATGTCACCCAAACATTCCCAGCATTGTTCAGAGTATGCAATAAAGAAGCAAACCACAACCTGTGGTTTATAAATCCTGCCAGGATGCTATAAAATATCCTCGAAATAAAGACTGCGTTGTAGCAGGCTTAGTCTTCTTGAGAATTTTGCCGTTACTCTGCTTGGTGTGCATGTCCCTGTATAGTCTGAAAAGATCTCATCTGAGATACATCACCACAGGTAGGGAAAAAAACTCAAACAACTAACAGCACAACCCCAACCAATGCACATTTTATATACCGATGTCACCTACCAACTGACGCACTGGCCTTGTTCAAATCAGACACAGGAATGAAGGCAAAGGGACCAGTGTCTCGGCAAAATCCTATTTATACCATCCAGAGCAGAAGGTGCCAACTGATTCTGCTTTAAATTCTTAAATTCTTTAAATTCTGTGGTTGATTTCTTATTATTTCCATCACTTCATCAGAAAAGTACACACTGGAAATCTATTGGGACATAAGGCTTTCCAGTGGTTAATCCGACACACCTTGCACAATCACTTGACCCGATACTGGAAATACAATCCTGGTAATGGAAGGACATTGCCAGGGACAAAAGAGCAGGCCAGCCCACAGCCACGTAAACCCAATTCTAAAATTAAACCTCTTCCTAACAAGAGTAAACTATCTATATGCCAGCTGTGGGACTTATTTGCTGATGTCTGAATTAAAAGTCTTCACTACATATATTTTGTCCCAATATAGATTTCAAAAGAAATACCCAAATGCCCAAGGAACCGTCACACAAAATATCCACTTGCAGGACCTACATGCTGCCAGTAGGTTGCTTCGCCCGAGTGATGTTCCCAGCAGAAGAGACAAACCTCTCCAAACAGAAAGTTGAGTAGGGTACAAGACAAACTTTTTAAATAAACTGTTTATAAAAGAGCCTCTGTATCAAGTATTGGACTTGCCTGCATTTGGGCACACCACCAACAGAAGCAAAAACACAATTTACGAAGAGATCAACAACCTGAGACAACCACCACATCACTTTAGTTTTGTAACTAAAATTGTTTGTATAAAAAAAAAAAAGAAAAATACTCCTGTTCATAAATGCTGAATATCTTGAATATCTTAGGGATTAAATAAATTGGGTAAGCAACATCAATTAAAAAGGGACATAATATCTTAGTTTTCTTTACTCTGAACACCTGGGCAAATTGAAAATAGAGATGAACACTGAAGAAATAGAGACACAGTACAGATGAATTTGAAGGGAAAACTCCTGACAGAATGAATTCTTCTCAGCAAGACACAGATTTGGTTAATCAAAGGTAAAGTAAAACCCACTCCTTATTTGCAGTGTGCACACACAAGATATTCCATTATTTTGCTGTTTCCTTCTAGAAAACTGCATACAGTCAGAAAAGCAGGTTTACGTAACCAGATATTAAGCGGCCCAACTAATTAGCTCAGAGGAAATAATTTTTTCAGATCACCTAAAACCAATCTGATCTTCCTTCCCCCCAAAGCAACTGCATAAGAAGATTAACTTTTTACCCACTAAGTTTCACAGTACTCAAACAGAACTTTTAGAGCTTACATTTTTGTAGAAAGCAATGTACAAATATCAATGACAAAAACGCCAAACAAACAAAAAACCAAACCACACATGAAATGCAGTTGCCACACAAAATTTCAGAAAGTCCCGGTCATCTCACTAGGAAATATCTACAGAAAGATTAGGTAAATCAAGAGTAGCTCTGAAGAAAGAGTTGGTGTCTCTGTAACAATTACACAGCAAGAACGCAAAAAGAATAGCTTTTAAAGGCTATCTCTTCAATTAAGTGATATAAAAAGGAATTTTTTGTGGGTTTTGCTTTATTTGGGTTTTTTTTGGTTCTTTTTGGGGGGGGGTGTTTTGGGGTTTTTTTTGTTATTGTTTTGTATTGTTTTAAGTCAGGACTATGAGGAAAACAGGAAACAGAATTTGATATTTCTCATTTGATATTTCTGAGCCCAAAACCTTTTAAACCACTTAAATGTTTTTAGCTTTCCTAATTTAGAAGAATAGAGGAAGAGAGGGAGGGGAACAGATCTGATACAGGCCACAAAGTATATGCAAATTTACTTTTACTTTGCATAAATATCAGCTGTTAGGCAAGGCAAAGAAACAGAGAAATGAGTTTGTAGATATTTGGACAGGAAAAGCTACCAGTGCAAATGAGAACAAGACTCATCTTTCATGAAAGGCTCAAATTACAAACTCAAAAAAATAAGATCCCAAAAATGTTTCCAAGTATGAGCAAAGAAAATTATTTCTCATTAACAACTTTCAATAACTGCAGATCAGTAATGCTGACAGATATTGAAATATTAAGTTTGTTTTCAGGGCTTTATAGAATAGATTTAGAACCCACTTGGCTTCTTTGGGACAAGCCTGATGAGTTCTGGTCTCTTTCTCAGCTTCTCAATAATAGTAATAATCATCATCCTCCTCCTCCTCATCATCATCATCATCAAAGACTATTTACATCAAATCCTTAACAGAGGTAATATAGTAATTCTTCTAGGTTTTCCTATAGTTAAGATGTTTCACTTCAAACTTAAAAATCCTTCTTCTTTAGCATTGGAATGGGTTGCCGAAGAAGGTGGTGGAATCACCATCCCTGGACGTGTTTAAAAAACGGCTGGATGTGGCACTTCAGGAGATGGTTCAGTGTTAGGGTGGTGTAGGGCTGTAGGTCGGACTTGATGATCTTAAAGTCCTTTCCAATCTTTATGATTCTATGATTCTGCACACTAAGTTTGCCCATTCTTCTGCAGCACCTCATTCAGAACTGAAACCACAGCAGCCCCCAAAAGCAACAAGATATACAAAAAGCAATCCAGAACACGCTTGTATTTTGAAAACACTTCAAAAGCTGCAGTAGCTTTACAGGCTGAACAGCTATGAATCAGAATTTATATGGACAATGTGAGCCGAGTGGTTTGTCATGTGGTTTTTCTCACCAACAATAAACAGTGCTGCGTAACCGGCAGCATCTGGCGCATCAGGGATTTGCAAAGGGACTCGCACAGAACCAGTCTCCTGCCCGGCTCCTCTGCCTGCTGGCTCCTCAGTTCCTGCGGCAGGAGGCAACCAGGGATCCCTGTACCCCCCGAAAACATACCCACGTCCCTCCACTGCGTGACCCACGCACTCGCCCTACTGGTCTCACCTCACAGAGATTTCCTACATGGCAATGTTAAGCCTGTGAAGAGGTTTGAAACTTTGTGACAAGCCAGTTGCAGATAAACCACATAGACGAAAGCGGGACTAGCTAAAAATAAGAGAGTAAATTCAGGAGAACCCTTTCTTGTAAGTTCAGTTAGCCTTAGAAACACAAAATAGAGATTACAGTCAGAAAGCAGGAACGGGGAAACGGAATTTAACACCTTAAAGAGACAGAAGAGAGTCTGTAATTTAAGGGCTGACAACACGGTGATTATAATGTTCAGGGAAAAAAAAACAACACAAAAGAAATTCCAAAAAACCCCCCTTCACCTATAAGGAAGCAGAGCTGTAACTCCACGCCACTAAACAACCGAGAACGAACAAATAAATAAAACCCCACAGATGCTATTTTCATGCAGTTTACACTAGGCGAGTGGCATTTTCCGCCTTAACTCTCGGGAATCGTTATTACCCGTTTGACTACAAGTGTAACAACGACGAGGAAGAAATCCGGCATCTGGCCTCAGATCCCAGCGCCGCGCCGACTCCTCCGCCTCCCCGCGCCG
>NW_009703574.1:24549-26099 GCF_000703405.1 Apaloderma vittatum | reverse complement strand
AAAAAAACCAACAAAAATTAACGAAAACCCAACCACAATAACAAGAGATAAGAATAAAAAATTAATTTAAAAAAAAAAGGGAGAAATTATGACACTGGTTCTTTGGCACACAGCTTCCAATAGAGGGGAAAAGTAAAAAAAATATTAATAATAATAATAATTAAAGTTTTCAAATCCCAGCAGCAGCATTTCAGGCGACTGCACCGTTACTCCGCACATTTCAGAAAGGAAAGGAAAAAAGTACTTGTCCCCTCTAAGAGAAAGGGCTCCTCTGAACCTTCATCTGTCCACCGAAATGCAGCCCTTTTTTAGCTAGTTACAAAAGAAAAAAACCCAAAAAACAAAAGGTAAAGTCCTGTGACTTCATGTGATTAAAAACCTCTATCAACCCCATCCCATCCCCCATTAAGTGCAACTTAAAAAAAAGTGCAACAAACTATTTAAAACTATATACAGCAGCTCAGAGATCCGTTTTATCCGGTCCAGTTTCAAATCCAAAAAAAGCCCGTCCTGTTCTGTTGCAAACCCCTCGATTTACAACTTTCCTGCCCAGCAGCCCCCAGACACAAAATTCGCAATAATGTTAAAAGCTGCCAGGAAAGAAAAAAGGAACACAAAGAAAAACCACAAACCAAAACCAAACCCACAGGGAGGACAACGGGGCAAAAAAAAAAAAAAAGAAAAAATCATCATCTCGGTTCAAACGACTTAAAAACTGTTTTAAGAGTGTAAAAAGGAACTGGTAAAAACCCTCGAGCGTAAAATATGAAATATGATTTTGGTTTAAATGAAGAGCAAAAAAGTCTCCTTTGTGTTGTTACAGTAAAAAACGCCAGCTGAACACTCCGTTGTTTTTTGACGCCGTTCAGGTGGGGGTTAAATGAACGGGAAGGCACTGTATGGCAACGGCAAAAAAATGGAGCCAATGGGGACCTGCGCTCTCGCCATCGGTATTGCAAGGAATGTAAAAAAGCGCCTTTAATAAATAAACCCAGGTGAAGGTATCTGCATCAACACCTTCTCAACACGTGGCCCTTTTTAATTATTTTTTTCCTTTTTTTTTAACTTTTAAAATTTTTTTTCTTTTTCTTTCTTTTTTTTTCTTTTTTTTCTTTTTTCTTTTTTTCTTCTTGCTTTAGCAAACTTAGGAAACAAAAGTCTGGGAACTGCAGGATCGCTTGGGGGGCGCTCCTTCCCCGCCTCAAAGAAAATGACAAAAAAAAAACCCAACAAAATTCACTGTGCATTAGTGCAGAAGAAGGAAAAAATAAAAATAAAAAAGACCAGCAAGTGCAAACGTGAATGTAAGATCATTTTCGTTTGTTGGGGTTTTTCTTTATCCCATTATAAGTCCTTTGGGAAGCAGGTTCCCAGCCCGGGCCTGGCACCAGCAGGCACGCTCCTCTCCGCTCGGCAGGTTAAGAACGGAAACACAAAAACAAAAAACAGGAGTTAAAAAAAAAAAAAGAAAAAAAGAGGACTTTCCTCCTGCCCTCTTTAGCTGGAGTCGCGGTTCTTCTGGTTGCGCATCAGTGGGCGGTGGTGCCGCA
>NW_009703574.1:12308-24269 GCF_000703405.1 Apaloderma vittatum | reverse complement strand
CCCTCAAAAAACCCCCTGTCCCCAGTGCCCCCCATCATGGTGAAGGAGCACGGAGCAGGGGCAGGGGCAGGGTCAGGCAGGATTCAACTTGCTCCGTTTACCTTTTTAGTAAACTTAGTGGTTTTGATTTCCACAAATGCAGCCGTCACTGCCTTCAGGTAGCTGCGCTGGTTGTTAAAGGTGACGCGGCCAGACCCTGGGACAAAAAGAAATAAAATAATAAAAATAAAAGCCAGATGCCGAGGGCTAGATAGAGCAGGAAGAGAGGGAGCATCTTCTCTCCCAGAGTGTCATGCAGGCCGGGAGACCTGGGCCTAAGGGACCAACTTGGGCTCCAGACACCCACAGAAGATGTTACAGTTGTGCTGTAGGAGGAGTGCAAAACCCTCACAGGGCTTGAAGGACAGACAGACAAGTTGCACTCATAGTCCTCACCCCCCCTCCGACCCTTGCGAAGCCAGGGTGCACCCAGTCAGGAGACTGGAGGAACCCTCTCTGCTTGCACTACCAACCCAAGGCCCTGAAGGGGAACCCAACAGGAGGGCAGTGGCTCCCAAACGCCGGTGGGATCATCACTTACCGATGGGATACTTGTGCTTGTCCGTGTCAATGCCGGCATAGATGACGCCTCCAAAGAGGTCGTGCATGACAGCCGCCAAGGCCTCGGCGTTGAGCATCCCATGAAGAGCCCCAACGAAAACTGTCTTGCTGGGGTCGAGCCGCTGCGAGGGGCTGCGCACAAAGTTGCTGTCGGCCAGCACCCAGGGGATCACCTGCACCTGAAACCACCCGCAAGCAGGCCAGGGTCAAGCCAAATATGACGGGAGCTTCTATCCGGCTTAGCAGAGCACCTCCCTGGTCCCCAGGTTTCTCATCGGCATCCCCTTTCGAGGCTCCTCACCTCTTTGCAGCGCATCCTGCGGCTGGACATCTTGAAATAGTATTCGCTGAGCCCGTCAGGGCTCAGGAGGTCCTGGGAGCACGCCTGGAGGAGAGCGCGCACAGATTTCTCCGACTCAAACACCAGGTAGACGTACCCTTTGGGGAGGCGAAGGGAAAGGAGCCATTAGAACCACAACGAAGGGGCAAACAGATTCTCCTGGCTTGCAGACACCCTCAAAAATAATAATAAAAATAATAAAAATCACTCGCAGGTGCCACTCAAAGCGGTCTGTAGGAAGCCAGACTTCACTTCACGGTTGGGATGCCTTGGCCCAGAAATTCGCATCCACGGTTTCGAAAAAAAAAATTAAAAAAAATCCACCAGTGCTGGCGCTCCATCCCTTGCGTCAGTGACGGAACGAGACCATCGGGCATCACTGAGCCTCGTAACGAGCCGCTCCTTACCCCGTAAAAGTCATCACCACTTAACACAACTCATCAGCCCGTCTACTTCAGGCAGGATTACACGCCTGCCGCCTGCGGACGTGCAGTTGAATTCGCTGCAGAGTTTTCGGCGCTCATGCTGGTGGTGCCGACTAGAGGTCCTTGGCTCCAAAAGCCCCAGAGAAGGTTTCTCCCACCCCAGCCCTGCTAGGGGACAAGCAGGGACGCCAGATTTGAGGTGCCAGCACTCCGCAACCCAAGTGAGAGTGGGAAATTTACCCTAAGGGTGCTCTGTACCATACAGTCACCAGCATGCAGCCGTACCAGCCCAGCCTCCGTGCTGTAACATAGCATGGGAAAAAAGTAACCCTACCGTGTCGCTATTACCTTTAGGCATATTACCTTTGGGAGGGCAGCGTGGGTGTTTGCCATCCTTACCGGGCCACTCCACACTCAGGGAGCCAAAGACACGGAAGGTGTTGATCAGTCCGGCTGCAAGGCAAAGAGATGACGAGTCAGCATGGCACCTGCCCCCCAAAAAGTTCTCTCCTACACCCCGAGGGCAAAAATCAAGGCGGAGGCCTCAGCAGGTGGTGGGGGATGATGACAGGGATCCACTCACCTTCTGTAATGTCCCATGGGACTCCTCCCAGGAACACTTTGCAGGAGTAGACGGGGTTCTTGTGGTTTCGGGGAGGCAACTGCCCACTCCAGGTGCAGGTCGCTTCATTCACGGCTTGGACCAGCACAAGCAAACACTCAGTACAGGACAGCTTACTTCCCTGCCCTCCCGCGAGCAGGGCACCATAATCCCAGCAGAGCTGCACCCTCCCGAGAAGCCCAGGGCCACCAACGGCACACGCTGAAGCCTGCTGAGACCCACTACCATCCCACTCACCTGCTGCCTGCCTGTGAAGCCTGGCTTCTCTTTCGATACTGAAGGGGTCTTCTGGAGAGTCCAGGAGATCCCAAGAAGGCCACGCGGATGCTCCAGGCCATCTTTTCGATGTGCTAGCTGGAGAGGCGGTTACTGCAGCCAGAGCAGCTTGATCTTGATCCAACCGGGAGCCCACTCCCATCTTTAGGGGGTCTCTTGACACCCCACTGAGGGGCAGAAAGGGCAGAGGCGGGGAGATACGAAGGCTTGACTGCAAGACAAAGTCCAGCATTAAGCCCCAGCAGCACAGTCTGGGTCAGCAAGACAGACACTCACCCTGCTCATCAGTTTCCAAATTTAGCCATGCTTTAGGGAACGGGAGCTGCTAGACCCAGTTTGATCTAGGAGAAACCAGCCCTGAGACAGAGAAGTGCAGGCAGCAAACGGGAAGGGCAATGAAAGACAGGGACAGGAGCTCCTGAGGAGCCCAGCCCAGAACCTACAGGCAGTTGTGCTGCTCAACCACCTCCCTTGCTGGGATCAGGGAGGGCAGAAACCCTCCTGCCACACACAAGCTCAAGCACTCAGGCCCCTCCAGGAGTTGCTTTAACCCATTAGGCCTGCATGCACAAAAAGCCAAAATGTTATTGAAAAGAAAAAATAAAACAAAATACGAGAATACCACTAGCTAGTGCTGTGACAGCTCTGTCCATTTTTCCCTTCCCTAGCCCCCCTAGAAATGCAGCAAGAACCCAGGAACCAAAACTCACAATCAAGTCTGAGAGGTGGTCAGAGCCCGAGCTGAACCCGCTGGTGTCTGAGTCCGAGGGGCTGCTGGAGCGGGAATCCAGGAGGGAGCGGGAATCCAGGCGGGTATTTCTCAGTGTCAGCGTGGAAAACTTTTCTGACAGGTCCGAACCAATGGGGTCTAGAGGCAGGAAACCCAGCAGGGGCTTCCCCAGGACGTTCCCGAGAGGGTTACTCAGCATGCTGAGAACTGCAAGGGAGAAAGAGCCCGTCAGTGCTGCAGCATGACACACCTCCTTCCCCTCCCGGCTCTCATGGCAGAGCTCCAGGAGGCTCCCAGGCTCCTGTCAGCCCACGAACGGCTCATCTGTCTGGCAGGTACCAGCTCCAGGGAGATCCCAACTTCATAGACAAGCAGAAGCTGTGAGGTCTGGGACCTCATTCAGGCGCCCCCTCCGCACACATCAGCCTGCATGGGAGGTGGCTATAGGTAGCCCATGACAACAAGCCTGTCTGGTCGGGCCTTTGCCCGAGCGCCAGCAGATGAGGACACACCAGACTGCTTCCCTCACACAGCAGCAGGTTTTCCTCCCACCAAGGAGCATCGAGGTGAAACAAATTCCCACCTACGACACAGAGCCGCCTCCCCAACACACATGCCGAGCCACCAAAGGGTCATGAAAGTCAGTGGTGTGGGGCGAGCTGCCAGCCAGGAGGAGAGGGAACGCAGAATCCCGTGGGGGCACGACACTGGGCAGCTCTGTTCAAAAGGAGCAAGTCTCAGCAAGCTGACTGTGTCCCCAAAGCAAACGAAAAAGAGCAAAACATTTCAGAAATGGTTTTAATTATTCAGAGTCTGCAAAACGAGGCGGCTTGCCCTGAAGCCTTTCAGTTTTCAGCAAAGCAAGTTTGGGATCCACTCGATACCCTCCAGCCCCACCTGATCCCAACCAGCTAGGACCACAAGCTTTTTAACCCAGATTTTCAGCAGCTCTCACATAGAAGAGGATTAATAAAATCCAAAAATGCTGCCCAAACCAGATGAGTTACAAAAAAAAAAAAAAAACCTGCCACCATGCTCCAGCACATTCAGATCAGACACCAGCACCCACCTCAGCACCAGGGCAAGCTCCCAAAGGGAAATGCTGGGACATACTGGTCCCGAGCCATGTTATCCATCTGGATACCTGCTGGGGAGCCGGCCCAGCAGTACTTACCCCGGGCAGAGCTCAAGCGGCAGCAGCCCTGCTCGCCAGCTGAGGGAAAGCTCTGAGAGAGGGAAGGAGACTGCTCCCTCCTAGACACGGCAGAGAGCAGGGCAGAGCATCTCCCAGCCCAGGCAGAGCTGCACTCCACTGGTTTGCCGACTTCTCTGAAGCCACGTGACATGTTTTAAAAATACAGCCAAGCGCATTGTTTGAGGGAGACAGCTGAATTTGTTAAACGGGCTCAAAAAAAATCTGATTAGTCACTACTGAACAGTACCAGAGTCAAAGCAGAGCAGCTGATCCCATGCCCCAACCCTCGCTGCCGACAAATGCTCCGGCACTGGTGCCCTTCCTCCTCCTCAGCCACGGGTTTGTAGTGCCAGGCAGCGAGCAGCCCTGCGCCCACCCAGAGCAACCAACACCGTGCACATGTAGTTATGTCAGGTAACTACCCAGACTAAGGAGAATAAAAACCCACCACCCTTAAGTGCAATCCACTGATTTTTCACATCTGTGGGGGAAATTTTAAACACAAGGGTCAATGCAATTCCCTTTCACTTCTGGAGCTTTTCATGCCTTTGCTTGGAGCTGCAAGAGAGGCATATGCCAACCAAAAAAAAACCAAAAAACCAACAAAAACAAAGGTAGCTTTTAATAGAAACTCAGCTCTGACTTTTGACTCGCTGCTACAGCTTTAACGACTGGATTCGGAGCAGCATTCTCCATCTTTGAGCATGTCAGCCAAATGTTGACAGATTTAAGAGCACCGTGGAGCAGTCTCGATACCGGCATGGCCCTCTTCCAGTTCTTGGGTCGCTCCCTAGAGAACAAGCGTTTTTACAAACCGTCCTTCTGTCTTCGTAGAGATTTTCCCTAGTAAATGTTATCGGCATAATATACCCTCTTTAATCTCGGGGCCCCTAAAGATCTCAGACCCCCAAGCCAGATGCTTCGCAGCCCACATAGGTGGTTTCACAGGGTGGACAAACCCCGAATTAGCTTCTAAAACCCCGTTATCAACTGCCAAGCTACTGCATTCAACACAAACTTACCCAAGCAGATTGCTCTGCCGGCATAAAGCCATAATCCACAGCACACACCTCGATGGGGAGACACCCAACCTTCCCAAGAACAGCTTTTATTCTTTCAGGTGCTGCTTAAACATACAATTTAAGCTCTACTCTTTGCTGCATCAGTTTTGTCAAGTTATCTAAAACCTGAGCCCTGAGCAAAACAAACACCTCTTGCCTCATCACTACCCAGGTCCTTCCACTTGATATCTTTCCCCGCGCTGCAAGAACATCGGTGGAAGCTTCCCCGTAGAGGAAAACAGCGTTTGCCACATATCAAAGCCTCTTCACAAGCCCAAAAGCACACGTTGCCGTGCGCCGGCATGCAAGGAACTCCTGCTGAGCAGAGCAGCATGCCAGGTCCCAGATTCTTACATTGCCAGCAACGTCTGGCACCTGCACGCTTAACGCGCAGGCAGCTCCAACACTGCACTTGGCACCAGCGCTAGATGAGCACACATATGTTTTTCCCTTAAATCACACTCCGAGCCTTTAAAAGCTTGCTGCAGAGGTGGGGGAAGAAAAAAAAAGATTTAGAAGGGACCGGGGCAGGTCTGCAATGCCAAGGCCTTCGGAAAGTCACTTTCGCTGGCTGGCACCACCACCAATGCTGAGAGGAGATACTAGAAGTTCGTGTGCTGCGAGATTGTTCAGCAAGGACTAAAAGAGCTCACCCTCACCCACGACCTACCCCTTACACTGGAAATCCACCCTTCTGCCCTGATTTTCCTGCCGAGGCAGGGGCAAAGAGATCAATAGGAAAGCTCTTACCAAGAGAAGCAGGGCAGGAGAGACAGGTTTCAGTGCGAGCGCACTTCTGCTTCCCCTGGCCGACACCTGCCGCGCCCGGAGGCTGCGGAGCCATCAGCGCATTCAGGGCAGGGTGGCGGAGGAGGGAAGCAGCGTGACCAAGGCCCTGGAGACTGAACACAGTGAAGTTTCTTTTGTCATTTTAAAAAAAAAAAAAAAGAAAAAAAGGCTGATGTCCTGAACAATAGCCCACTGCAGTTCCAGAAAAACAGCTCGTCTGCAGTTTTTACCACTCAGTCAGGCTCTAACCCTGGTGGGGTGGGAGCAGGCTGAATGTTTTAGTCAGCCAAAAAGCAGCACCTCCTACGGACAACTGAGCAACTTTACAGCAAGAGAAACCTCTGCATGTCTACCTCCACCACCTCCCATACAGCAACGGGTAACACCTGAGTTACCAGGAAAATTTATTCCTCTTAAAACTGAGCAGCCACAGGACTAGACCTGAAGGTGGACAGGAACTCTGTCCTTAGGCCCCCCAGAGCTCATCCAAGCAGCACGTCAGATACCTCCAGAGCTCCTGTCCAGCTCAAATCCTCCCAATATGATTATCCTTCCATCGCTTCACTGGAAAAAAGAAGTCAAAGGCACACATCACCTCCAGAGCCACACACTGCAACGGAAACCTCAATCACATTGGCCAGCCACCAGCTTTCAAGAAAGAAAAAGAAAAAAAGAAAAAAAGAAAAAAGCAGCTCCCAGCACTATAGATGCGATCAACTACCACCTGAAAGGGAAGCTATGGCACAGCCCTTTTCGTTTCTGAACTACAAAAGAGGAACCTCTGCCCTGAGAGCTTCTTCATCTGGGGCGAAGAAGAGCTGAGGATATTCAGGCAGTTATTTCTGGTTTGCTGTGAAGGGGGGCAGGGGAATAATAAAAATAAAATAAAAAAAAAAAAAAAGGCAGCATGATCCCCCAGCTGAACTGCAGAATTAGAAAGTCAGGGCACCTGAGGTCTATTCTTGGTTCTGGCACTTCCCCGGTGTGCCCTGAAAAAAAAAAAGAAAGGAAACGGCAGCAGAGCTAGAACACTGAGAAGCTTATTGCATTAACACTGGAGAGCACAGGTCCTCCTCCTGTGCTGAGAGAGCAGGACCTAGCTTAAAACAAGCCTCGCTACTTCTTGAGGAAGAGAAGGTAAACCAGACGCTCAAGGTAAATATAAAAAGAAATTCTGTAAAGACAGCTAAAATGCTGCTCAGGACTGGAAGCGTGCAGGTAATTGCATTCACGGAGCAGCCTGCCACAACAGCGTTTCGTCTTTAACGAGATCAGAACATTGAAATACAGCAGGTTTTAACGTGTATCAGTCCCGGAGATATTTAAGAGCCAACATATTCAGGTCAAATTCTGCCACAACAAGCTTCAGCTTCGCAAGCCTCAAGAACAAACACTTCTATATTTAAGCACCAAACTCCTCTCTTATTATCTGCAGCAGCATCCAGGGTGCAAACGCCACAGCATGTGTTACTTTACGCGCTAACAAGGACGAGACTGACTCATTTTCTGCCGCTCGGCTGCACTGCCAGTTCGTGGGGTGTCAAGAAACCACCTCTAGGAGAAGGTGTTTTCTTTCTTCAGAGTGTACCCCTCTGGGCAAGGAATAACTACTTAAAAAAAAGGCAGGCATTAGTCCCAAATGCTATTTTACGTGAAAAATGGCACACAAGCCACTCACTCCATCACTAGATGGGCACAGGTGCCTGCATGTTCCCCGTTACCTTCCGGAGGTACCAAACCACAGCTCGCTTCACCTCTCCTCCGGGCTGCTGGAGAGAAAATAAGCCAGAGGGGTAAGGAGGGAAGCCAGGGCACTTCTCCGCGGCCTTCTCAAAGGGATGGTGGCTGCTGCTGCTGCGTCGGCGAGCAGCCTCCGAGTTGGCAGTGGCACAGACATCACCTGTGATTCAGCTCTTTTGCCGGCGCCTCAGGGATCACACGCACAAGGTGAGCGAGCCCACAGATGTGAGGTTCTGAGCTGGAAGATGCAGCGCTGGCCGAAGGGGTTTTTGGGTGGTGCGTGCCTGCTCCCACAAACAGTCTCCAGGCATCAGAGGCTGCCCTGACCCACTTCAGTTCTAGCTGGATACAAGCAGAGGTGCTGGTTCGGTTCCTATTCCAGTTACTCAGCTGTTCGCATCTTCTGTTCTACAGCATCAGCGCAAAAATAAATCTGCTTTGTTGAAGCTGTAAGAGGTGGATTAAAGAGCAGCTTCCATTAGAAACCTATCACAAGCTGAGAGTTTTGCTACTTGCTCTCACTTATTTGAGGGGGATTTTAGCCTGTTAAGGAACAAATACTACTGCCACACAAGCAGTCTCTGTGACTGTTAAGTGCTCCCTGCTTCCTACTCTGCAGCAGTTGAGAAACCAGAGCATGAGCAGCCCTGACTGAAGCACATCAAGAAATAAGCCCCCATGAAGCACCCCCACCTCAGAAAAGCTCTACGGTCTCACCAGCTTGCCCCCAGCAAAGAGTGCCATCAGCAGGGTGAAGGAACCTTGGACTGAGTTTTCCAGGCAGACTCAGGCTTAGACCCGAGTGAGGCTGCAGAGGAACCCAGGGTGAAGGGCTCCCTTTCCCAGACCTGAAGCTCCCTCTCCGCTAGAGGTCTGTTCTGGGGGGAGCAGCTTACGAGTC
The DNA here is from genome assembly GCF_000703405.1 of Apaloderma vittatum. Classification (NCBI taxonomy): domain Eukaryota; kingdom Metazoa; phylum Chordata; class Aves; order Trogoniformes; family Trogonidae; genus Apaloderma; species Apaloderma vittatum. Next base: position 15,590 of record NW_009703574.1, on the reverse strand, counting down.
CCTCCTGCTGCAAGTGAGAAGAAAGGCTGGGAGTCTGTGACGACAACCGCCTGTGCAACAGGCCTTTGCTTTCATCCTTCAGAAACAAGGGTTTGCCTTGAAGACTTCAGAGCGATTCGTACTCGGAGGCCTCAGCTATCTGCTAGGCAACACGCGACAGCTCGCCTCCAGTTCTAGTCTGGGGGATTTTAGGCGACTACCAATAATCTGCACGGCCCTCTCAGGAAGGAAAGATCCTTCTGAAAACACCCTTTGCAGGTTAGTATTGCAAGCCAAGCATTAACAGCCTGGTTTTCAGATGCTTTGGCAGCAGGCAAAGCTTGCTGTCCCACATAGGGACAACAGCCTCCCAATGTAGGGCAGGACAGACCAGCCAGATCAAATAGCTATTAAAAAAAAAATTCCCCAAAAAACCCCAGCCAGGGAGACCCAAAATCTGCACGTGGAGCTGCTTGTGTGCTGCTGTCGCCCATTCTCCAGGCAAAAACTGGAACAAGACCCCATTTCCTTGTGCTCCTTGAGGAATAGAGCAGGGAAGGTAAAGGATATCATCAAGGGCAGCCCCATCTCCCTGCCTCTTAACCTCTCCTCGCCTCTGCAGGGCTCAAAGGCCTTGACACAAGTGTCTGAGGCTACGTGACAAGAACTGCCCCAGTTCGGGATAGCAGGACTGGAAGCTTTCCCTGCAAACAAACCCTTTGCTGGGGCCACAGGATGGGTTTCTGAGAGTTGCTGAAGTATTTCCAGCCTGGCAGATTGAGCAGCAGCAGCGGGATCGCGATGCCTTTCCCTTGCCATGAGACAGCAGTTCAGTCCTACAGCCAATAAATGCAGGCGGCTCCAGCCCGCAGCAGCAGCTGCTCTCTCCCGGAGATTTTTCCTCTCTCTAGACACCGGCTCTGGGGACCAGCAGCGCAGCTGGCAGACTCTCGGGGGCTAAGCACACATCTCCTTGGTGCCTTATGGCATCAGACCCAAAAGGAAAACTCATTACAAATAACCCTGCCGGGGTGCAAGGCGTTCAGTGGCCCATCAGGAAAGAGGAAGGCAGGCAGGAGCAGGGCATACAAACCAGCCCTGCCACTCTCGGGCCTCCTCCAGCTCAGCCCTGACCCGATCCCACTGCACCAAGCCAGGCAGTGACACCACCCTGGGAGCCCAAGGTGACACCAGAAGGGTTTGCAGCCAAAAGGTCCTTCCCTGTGCTAGAGAAAACTCCACGCTGGCAGAGACTGCGCAGGCAGGAGAGGAGGTCCCAGCTCATCAGTACTCAAGCACAGGCACTGCAGGGGACCACATCAGCAATATTTTTAGCCTGATTGTTAGAGGTTGAGTTTTTTTGGTTTTTTTTTCTTTTTTTGCATTTCCATCCTTACAGCCACCTTCCCCGTGGGTCCACGCAGCTGAGTCACTGCTGGCACCTTCCAAAGGCTTGGGCGCCAGTGGCATAACAGCTCCGATCGGCAGTGCCAGCCCTCCCCAGCTCCCTAGAGACAGCCCTGCACCAACATGCCTCACCTCCTCTCAGGACACCCCAGTGGGGACCCCAGCCCTTGGGAGCATCAGGACACAGCATCCACCTACTCTCCACGTCCTTCCTTCTCTCCATTGCGGCACAGCTAAGGCACCTGGAAGCACTGGCGACTGCCAACTCCTTGAATCCACGCAGCGTTCAGACACAGGACCACTCCTCTGCCACCCAGAGAGGAGCATTCCACAGCCATTCAGAAGATGCTCCTCAACTAGATCTCCCTTCCCAAGGAGCCCCACATCACCACTCAGAGGCCCTCGTGAAGGAGAAAAAGCTGTGAGCAGGCTGTAGAGATATAACAGTTGCACAGAGATGCCAGCCTCTCACTTCCCCGACCGTGTACACCAGCCCCACGGCGCTTGGAGCAGGAGAGTAACAGCAGCCCAGAACACAGAGCACTCTTGGCCCCGCTGCTGCACACCCAGGAAGGGTGGGATGGAGAGCAGGTGGTCTTAGGACCACGATACCCTCTGCCATACAGCGCTAGACACTCTGAAGGCTGAAGGTTTCTCTGGGGAAGCTGGTTTTACAGCCCAGCCACCCCGGTTCCATGCACTGAGGGGAATACTGGGAGCGAGAAGTGAGGGAACAGGCCTCTCTGTAGGCAGCACCAGGCTGTCACAAAAACCCATGGGGTGCAGATCGTCCGAGGTCAGATCCTTCCTCCGGCTCTTCCCAGGCCTCTGCGGCAGGCAGGAGCTCCAGCACGATGCGCTGCAGTCAGCGGGGGCACCCAACACCAGATACATCCTTGGCGAGCAGGGAGGACACCAGAGCACCTTCAAAAATCATCTCCAAATTCATTTACCCTCTTGAAAACCCTCCAGCCTTGACCAGCGGACCCCACCACCACAGCCCCCTCAACCCCAGTGCCCAACTTGCGAGGTGCAAAGCTTACCCCGGGCTTGTGTGAGCCCCTTGTTTGTCCCTCCACCTTCAAGGTTTCAAGTAGCAAGGTTTCCAGATCCCAAGCGTTTAGTATTCCCTGATTCATTAGGGGAAGCCCACAGGACCCGCAGGCTGTAACAAAGCTACTGCAGTCTGAAAGCGAGCGGACCTGAAGCGCCTGTGCTCGGGCCCACATGCTAAGTTTTGCTGAAATTAGACATAGAAACTTGCACTGATGAAGCTGTCACTTCAAACTCCAGCGCCCCACAAGGGATTTTTATTTGTTTTACAACACACACAGAGACATATAGGGCTGCATCCCACGATCCCAAAGGCAGCATCCCCTGGACATCAGAGTTGGTCGACAGCACCCCCTTGCCACCTCCCAAAACATCTCCATGGGCAAATCACCCTGCCAGGACCGGCCCAGAAGCTATCTGCATTCCTGTCAGCACCAACTTTACACCCAGGGCCTCTCCGTGTCACCCAAGTCTGCACAGAGATGCGCTACCCTTTTAACAAAGCAGCGGCGTGCTGCTAGAAAGGGATGAGTTTCTGTAGCAACCAGGCTGAACTTGTACAAACTCTGCCAAAGCACTAGATCTTTCCATGGACTGAGACTTGAATGAACACATTACCGTTTGTGAAACTGGTTTTCGCAGCCCTCAGAGGCTAGGAAACAAGCTCTTTCCTCCGTTTTATCCCCCATCCCCTCCCTGCTCCATCACCAGGCCGAGGAGATGCGTTAAGTTTGTGCCTGCAGCACTCCTTTTTCCTCCTGCGAATTTACGGAGGAGGACGGGTGCCTCAGGAAGAGTTAACCAAGTCCCACATCGCAGCCCCAAACCTCCTAGCCAGAGAGG
>NW_009703574.1:10862-12277 GCF_000703405.1 Apaloderma vittatum | reverse complement strand
GAGAGGATCGGGGGGGAAGGGCAAATCAGCCAGCAGCGGGTGGCTGCAAGCCCACACTCTGCCTGTCACGTAGGTTCGCACCGGCCCAAAAGAGTTAAAAAGCCAGAAGCCATTCCGCCGCATCTTCTCCAGCCCACCGCCAGGCACGGCCGCTATTTCTAGTTGGGCGTGGGAGCCGGGGAGGATCCCACCAAGTCTTCCAGCCAAGCTCCAGAGCTGCCGGCTGAAGTTGCAAGTTGGGTGCTGTCTGCGCCCACCACGCCCCACAGGGCAGAAGTCGGGCGGGTGACAGAGCCAGAGCATCAGACGCACGACGGGGTGCCACCAGGGCTTTCACGGCCGGGGCAGAGGGTCCCCTCAGCAAGCCCAGACACCTCCCTCACCCACAGAGCTCCCTGACAGCGGGGATTTTCTCAAGGCTGTTCTCAAGGCTGCTGGAGCGAAGTTCAGCCTCCCGACACCACCCACCCACTCCTTCCAAACACAGGGAGAGGATTTCTCCTCTCCCAGCGAGATTTATTTTTTTCCTCCCCCAGTGTTACGGCAGTCAGGAAAACAGAAGCCTGGGCACCTCTGCAGTGAGCTGACAACAGAGCAGAGGGGGCTGTGGCACAGCCAGCCACGGCCTCCCCAACTCAACCACCGCGTTATGCAAGCATTCCGGGTCAAGAAGCCCCCCATCAGGAACTGCCAGCACCCCGTTACACAAGCAAATCGCTCCACATTAGCTTTAACACACACTCCCTCCACCCTCACCCAAAAAATAATTAAAAGGAATTCAACAACTGTTGCTGCATCTGTCAGCAGACTCACCGGACTGTGTGCTGGTTTGTGCTGCAGTGTCAGAGTCCTGGGTGCTCCAGGGTCTGTCCCACCCCGTCAGGTTGAGGGACTGCAGGCCAAGGCACAGATCATTGGTGTCTGGGAGGCCACGGGAAGACTCTTGCGTGGACGTAGGAAAAAGCATCCTGCTCGCCACAGTTTCTTCAGAGTCCTGGAAGTCTGCTCAGATGGAGAACAAACAGAAGCTTGAGAGTTCGGGGCCACTTTTTTTTTTTTCTTTTTAAAGGAGTTTTTCCAAAACGTTAAGCCCCGAGCTGGATCTCGTGCCGCTCTCAAGCCACGGCTCCTGCAATTAGGCGGCGCCCCAAAAGGCGGGCCTCCCATAGGGCCAGAAACCAGCCCCCCACCCCCCTCAGCCCCTCCACCTTCCTATCCCGTCTGCATTACTGACTGGGTCAGCATGTGACCAGGCTGCTGATGCTTACTGTGCTGACAGTGACGTCACACAGCCATGCAAGAGAACTGCATCAGCTCTTACAAAATAAAGGTAAGAAGAAAAAGAAGATTTTTTTTTTCCTCCCTCCCCGCCCCTCAAAAGACAAGCTGGCAGGCAGGAGGCGCGGCTCCGGCAG
>NW_009703574.1:238-10300 GCF_000703405.1 Apaloderma vittatum | reverse complement strand
CTGGAGACGCCGGATTCTTGCCTTGGTTTAAGCCTGTGCCAACAGCCTAAGGAAACGCAGCAGGTTCATAGTCTGAGAATTCCAGTTTAATGCAGGGAGCTGGGGGCTGGCGAAACCACAAGATGCTCAGCTGTGTTACCCAAAATCTGAGTCAGAGGGCATTTATAAGCCAGCTACCAAGCAGCGGCAGCTGTCTCCTCCTCCTCCCCCTGCCCCCACACCCTCCCACTGTGCCATCAGATGTACACCTCGCACACACACGCCGCTCCCGGCTCTTCAAGCGGGCGCTGCAGCGACTCCAGCCCATCACGTTATCCCTCACGTGCGGCTCCAGCCATCCCAGACAGCCTTCCTGGCCTCCTTTTCCCACATCCACATCCCGTGCTGCTCGTCTGCCCAGCGGCTACACAGGATGCAGGTCACTGCCACTGCTCGAGGTAGGACCCACGCCTTCACCCCGTGGCGATTTGGGAAGCATCAGCACTCCCAGCAAGGGAGCTGAAGCACTGCAGTCAGGAGGAAAGCAGCTAAAACCAGAGCCTGCCAGCAACGTGCTGCCTTCCCCTTCGCCAGTGCAGCCTCCCCCACAGCACTTCCCCAGGAGAGCAGCCACCAGGGTGTTTTTCTACTCCCCAAGTAGTAACTAGTACAAGCTGTAGTGCCAGTTCCACCGTGTTACTATCAAGCACCTGTAACAGCACTGAACATTCCTCCGGGACTATCGCGACATATCTTCAGTGGGGTATTTCGTTGCCTTCGTTCTGCTCAGCCCTAGTTTTCAGCTGGCCTGTTTTAGGCAAGGCCCCAAAAACATCTCTAATGCAGCTGTAGGGAGGAGAGGACAAAGGCACATCACTCAGACAACTCAGTTCCCACAGCAACCATAACTTGCCCATATGAATATGTAATATTTCTGCCTTTATGAAAATGCACAAGCATTGTGCTCTAGCCTGGCTCCCTAGCAGTAGGAGGTTACCTTCCCTTCGGGGACCAGGATCTTGCTAGGTTTGATCTTCAAGACTTAATTCCCACCAAGCTTCATCTTCTGGGAATCATGGACACAACAGACCCAAGTCCCTCATCTAACATCTTGACAAAACCCGTTGGAGAACCAAAGAAAATGGGGAACAAGTTTCTTGGTGACGAAAGCCCTTACTCCACGGCATGCAGCCACATTTTCTCTAACTATTGATGTTTTTCAGGAAAGAAGCCGTTTTATTTAATTGAACCCAATTGGATTCAAGTTCAAGAGATCTGAGTTTCCCCTCTGATGACTTCAATCTACATTACAGGTGAGCTCTGCTGAAGCAAAGAGCAGAATTTGCTTAGGAAAACAGTATTTTTTAATTAGACCTTTTCTCCATCCAAAGCAGAAAGCCAGCACAAGCCTGCTTCCCGTTTAACACTCCCAGCCACACTGCAAGATGGATACAGGTTATCAAGGAAACATGCCAACTTAAAAACCAGAACTTCGACAGGCTTCTGGAATAGTTATTTTCGACTTCAGAGTCTGGAAATTTGTTACAACTGTTGATGGCAGACAAAGTTAGTAGGATACTGGGGCAGGAAGAATTAATTCTCTGCAAAAATTCACTCTGAATAGTCATAACCTCAAGTTATTCCTAAGCAAACATCAACCAAAAGTTCAATAATTTCACTGTGCAACCTGACTCAGACCAAACACTTCGCTGCAGACTTCTCAAAGTGCCGAGATCCAGCGCAAGTCCTTCCAACCTGGATTTTTCCCTGGAGTTTAGGCAAAGGAGTTTCCACACAGGAAGCCAGGCGGGGAGTTGAGCTAGTTAAAAGCAAGCCACAGGGAGGTAGTTTGAAGCCTGGCTCATTTCCCTGATTCAGTAACACGGCGTGGCTGCACCAGTCAGGCAATAGGAAAACAGGAAAATATTCTAGAAAATAACAGCTTAAGCCTGTATGGAAAGAACAAGTAGGGACTGGCACAAGGAGCAGCGATCCACAGACGGGTTAAGGTAGGATGGAGAGAACTGAGCCCAAGTCAGCTGCATCCCGGAGCAGCAGCACCTCTCTGGGCCATCGGACTTCAGTTCTGAAAGGTAACACTTCATTCAAGCGCAAAGTCGTTCAGATGTTTGAGCCTTCTGGACCTAGGCCGCTTACAAAGTCAGTTGGGAAATCCAGCAAATGGGTTTTAGCTTGAGAACTGAGAAAATCCAGTGAAAGAAGACAACAGAATGGTTAAGCAAACAAGCTAGAACCCACTCCAACCACCTCTGCAGCCACAAAGAGACCTCCTTTTCCTCTCTTTTGCTAATTTTGACCAGAATTTGAGCATGGAGGAAGCCCACAAACATGGAGTGTGCAGAGCAGGGGAAGAAGCAGCACAACTCAGCCATAAGCTCTGTTTGCTGACAAAAAAAAAAAATAACAAGATGGACTTGCCTTTGTGTGCAGCAGCCTTGTGGACTAAGTTCTGACCAAGGCTGAACTTCCAAGCCAAATCCAGAGAAGCAAGAGACGTGATGGCCCACACTTCTGCATCCTCGAGATCACAGAGGGGAAGGTGGCTCTCAAAGTTTTGCCTGTCACACCTCTTTATATCTCCATTTTTAAAGGTAGCCCTGAAAATTGCACTTCTTAAGTTTGGCACACAGGGCAAACAAATCTCAAGCAAAAGCTTCAGCCTTGCTCTACCTCGGGCATCCAGTTAACCCCACGTGCTCCAGGCAAGTAAGTACTACATCTTTGGATCTCAACATTTTTGTCCCCTTATCCAAGGCCCCAGACATCAGGTGAGCTGCATTCAGCGCCATCTGGCACACTTCCTCAAGGCAAAGAACAGAGGAATTTAAGTTATAGCAGAGAGGACTTTCTGGGTGGCCAAGCAAGCAATAGGTAATTATCTGACTGCAGTCAAGAGCAAACAGGAAGCCAGTTCAGTCATCAGCTAGTCTGGGTTTGCATCTGTCCTTCAGTTTTCCTTAAATAAAGCAGCCACAGAGAATCATAAGGAGCTGATAGGCCACAACTAGCAAACTCTGACTCGGCACCTAAAACCACTCCCACCTGCAGAAGTCACTTAAAGCATCTCCCATTTCTTCCCAGGGTGGCTCGTCCACTTAAAGCAGAAAACAGCCACCTGATCTCAGTTAAATGAGCAAAGCTTAATGAACGGGCTATCAATGCTGCTGGGACATTTGGGGTTCCTGCGACCCTCTTAAATCCATTTAAGCCAGCACTGCCTTCAGTTTGAAGCCAGGTGTGTGAACATAGAAGCTTGAGGAGGGAGTTTTACTCATTCTTTTGCTTAATTTTTGTCTTCAGGGTCATGATTTCAAAAGCTGGTTTAAGGGGTTTTTGTGTTTGTTTTTGTTTAACAAAATCTGGTAGTAGCACCCTCCACCCAGCAAGGCCCAGCTGCAAAGCCTGGCAAACAAGCCACCTGCTGCCTTAAGAAACTAGTCTTCCTCGCATTCTCATTCAAGATTAGCAACAAATGGACAAGACTGGCTTAAAATTTGAGGGAGAACTATGACATTCCCTGGGAAGCAGCAGCTCAAAGGCAAGCTGCAGTTGAGCCAGTGGGAGATACTGACTCCCTCTGCCATTGCCTCCCCCACATTAAAAACCACTAAAGGTTGTGCTACACAACCTTTCCTAAGACATTTCACCTTCCTTCAGATGACTCTGGCCGTGTGGGATCGAGGAGTGCTGAATAAGCTTGTCCTCTGACATTGCTCAGCCTGCTGCTGTGCCGAGTAAGGTGTCTCCACACGTGTTTTCCCCCCTCATAGCATTAGTGAAAGGTCATGAACTTCTGCCGCCCCTTCACCACATGTAATCCTCTTAATGCTGAAAGGGGCTTCTTAAATACAAGTCCAGTCCAGGATAAATTTAGTTTGACCTGAGGAAGACAACTCAAAAGCCAGAGGGACCACAAATAAATTAAAGTACAAGTATTTCCCCTGCTTGAATAAAATCTCTTTCCCAAGTTCTCCCACCAAAGAGAGTTCAAGTTTTAAAAATAGTCCTTTCACCTGTTACAGCTACAACACTAAGGGTGAACCGCCCAGCTCATTAAGCTCTGAGTTTCATGATAATACATCCCAAATACAATACACAAGACATTCCTCCACCAAGTAAAAGCACCAGAGGCTCATGAATTCTTCAGAAATTCACACCGATCCTGCAGCTTCATCCTGCTCACTCAAAATCATGGCAAACATCTCCAAGAGGGCTCTAAACCATCTGCCCGGCGCAGCAGGCGGTTAGCTGCATTATATTCAAAATTTTAGTAAGCGGCTGTTGAGCCTCACAGCCATCAGGTATGAATTTCCGCCAAAACAAAAAGGCAAAAAAAAAAAAAAGCTGCCACAACCTAGGTGAGCATCCGAGCACCAAAGCGCCTCTCCATTTGTGGATCACAGCTGTCAGCACTGACTTTTTCTGTGGAGAAGATGCTCCTTAGCAACACAACGAACACCAGAAGCAGCTCACGATCCTTTTCTGGTCCAGAGGCAGAAGGAAGCTTTGCAGAACTGCTGCGTTCAGGCCCTTGTTACCTACCAAGAGGTCCTGACTCTGACGCTAACGAAGCACGGCTGGGACTGCAATAACTCTGAACTGCCGATGCACCAGCAGATGCTGACTCATCCACATATTTACAGCTGAAAACTGCTGGCCTGGCCGACGTAGCTCAGGCTGTACTCTATTAGCAGTCTCTTATACAGCCCAGAGGCACTTTCTGAAAAAAAAAAAAATCATGTTTCCACTAGCCTAACTAGCAAGGGCACCCAAGGCAGCCACTTTCTAGCCCCGGCTCAACTCAAGCACAGTTTAACACTACTGAAGATAAATTTGACCTGGTTTCCACCCAAGGCTCCACATCAGGCAAGAAGCCCTCCCTCTAGACGTTTAGGAGAAATATCTCATTGCCAGGTGAACGCCCCAACCCCTCAAAGAAGAGCTCAAGCAGTCTAGAGGACAGCACTGAAAATTAGAATTTATGCACCAGCTCTAAGCTCACACTTCTAGAACCAGAACTAACTCACATCTTCACAGAATCTGCTCTGGTGGGCAGGGATAGCTCCTTTATCAACTGCATTAGCTCTGGTAAGCAAGCAGAAACTTCATTAGGGAGCATTCCCATTCCAAATTAGAAACGGAGTATATGAAGGGCTGTAGCTAAAATTTAGACAAGGCAGCCAGAAACAACTCTTTGACAAACTCACTGCGAGGAGATAAAGGAAAATACTCAGGTTTATTTCTCCTTCATGCTTCCAGTGCGTCAAGATCAGATACAACACTGACTACCACCGTGCCAAGGGACAACAGATGTCTAAACAGCTCAGGACAACAGCAAATCTCTAAAAAACACGCTACTAACCACACCACCACTGACCTGAATTAGTTAATGTTCACTACGCAACTGCTCAGGAGTAGCCGTCACATCCTCCAATACCTCCAATACCGTTTCAGCAGGCACGTTTCAAGCAATGATCCGTACCTCGAAGAGACCGATTCGCTTCCGCTGGTAATTCTGCAGCGCCAGCACAGGATCACATGGCCAGATCAGCCCCGGGTCCAGAGCACTAAGCCCTTCCAATACCCGGGAGATTAAGCCATGCTGGAAGTCATCTGTTAGCAGTCATTCTGCTAGCCCGGAAAAAGTTGCACTCTGTGAGCATCAAACAAACCCAGAAAATGCCCAGACACCCATTTGCTGCCTTTTCCTTTTAATGCTCATTTGATTAAAACTCGGATTATCCACAAGACAACCTCTAGGTGTCTGCAGAGAAAGCTCCTCTGCCTACAGCAGCAGGCAAGGTCATCAGCTGGTGAGATTTTTTTTTGTTTGTTTTGGTTTTTACCCCCCTTCCACTCTCCACTTTGTCTTGGGCCAAGTCCAGAGGGGTCAGTTTGTTTCCAATAACAGCCAAAGTGTTTATTGACCCTGTAAATTCAAAGGCTGGAGGAGCAAGAGAAATAGTTTTCAAGCACCCAAATCCTTGGCACAAGTACCAGTGCAGAGGAGTGCTCTGGCAAGAGGAACACCAGGCACCCAGGCAGGTGCATTTCCTGGCAGATCTTGCCCACTCTAAAGGGACAAAAGCATGTCATTCACTCGCATAGAAATAAAATCAGACCCAATACTCTTTGCTTTGGCACGGAGCCTTCCGTTTTGAGGCAGATTGAGCGCAAGGCAGAATATGCCCACTCCCCTCAGCCTGTAGGCAGTGAGAGCTTGCAGCACTGATTTCATCATCCCAAGCTTGCCTTGCAAGAAAGTCTTCGCCTCCACATACTGCTTTGGTGTGCTCTTAAATACACTGACCTGTAGCAAACATGGCTATTCAAAACGCTTTCCCATTTTTAATATGTGCAGCAGATCAGCTGTACTAACTCTTAACAGATTAATCCTGCCTCCAGGGGAGGCGGACTAAAGGAGTCTGCTGGAACTATCTACGCCAGAAGTTGGTGGGTCAGGCAGTGCGAGCTCGCATCCTGCCCACGCGACGACCGGCAGCATCACCAGGAACACAAGCAAACCCTCCCCAGCATCACTGTGCCGCCAGGGAATACTCCGACTATCTATTTCAGGCACGCAAAACAAAGCTCCCAGTACCAAAACAGTATTAACCCTGAATCCAGCACCACACGCTCGCTAGGCCCCACCAAGCAACTCCTCCCTTCCACCGGCCCCAGATCCTCAAGCTCTCCTCAAACCTGGCTAAAGTCATCACCTGGCAGGACGTCGCGCTTGCTTTTCGTGACAGGCGTGGTGCAGACTCCACTGAAATCCAATGAGTTGTCCAACATCGCATTTATTCGGCGGAATATATCTGCATTGCTGCAGGTGGAAAGCGCAGGGGCATCCGGGCTATCCCAGCAGTCTTTTATGCTCCTCCCAGGATCTTCTTTCTGGTAAAAAAAGAACAAGTATTGGTGTCAGGCAGGCTAGTACTCACCACTCGGCTTTCAACACATAGTCGAAAGTCTGGATCGCCTCCAATATTCACATTAGCTCCAGGTCTTAGCGACACTCCAATACGCTTCTTGGCATTAAAGGGACAGTTAAGCAAACAGGCCAGCAATTTGTCCCCAAAAATCAGCCTCCTGACACCAAGAGACAAGGGGGATGCTCATAGGCAAGGCAGCCATCAAAACCACAATAGCTCCTCTTGTATACCACAGGAGAGAGGAAAGGGAAGGCGGGGAATCAAATCCCCACCTTCCCTTTAGGTAGCAGCTCCTGACTGCAAAGGGAGCTTTTCTCAAACCAGCTCTAACACAACCCTCCATAGGCACTCAGCTGCCAGCATCAAGGTTTTGAGACCCCCCAGAAACAAGCCTTAGCTTTTGTAAAGCTTCCTCTGAGTCAGAAAATAAAAATAAAAATAATAATTAAACCCCTCTGGGTTCCTGGTGCCGACCCAGAGAGCCGGCAAGAGCAGCAGCTTCCCCTCAGCTCTGCCGCAAGCCGATGCCACATCCAGGCTCACCTCGGTGTCTCTGCCAATCTCAAAGCTGCTAAACTTAATCTCTAACCAGCATTTTTGGGCTGAGGACAGGTCTGCCTGCCACCCAAAAAGCCACTGCAGCAGGACTCTGTTCCTGAATGTGCTGAGCTAACGGCATTGCTATCAATTAAGACCCACATTAAAGAGACAAGCAGGAAGGCGCAACCTCGCCAGTCTTGGCCTCCGGAGCAGAATCCTCACCATTAAGCAAATCAAGTTAAGAGCCAAATTCAAAAGAATTGAATCGCAGCAAGGCTGGCAAGCAAGGCCCTGCTACTCCAAGACACACAGAAGCAGCCTATGGCTCTAAGTTGGGCCATTTGTATTTGTCAAGGAGACATTTAATCCATCCACCTTTTGGATGCATTCCCACAAAGGTTTGGGGCCCGACTTCCCCCACGTTTCTTCTCCTGCTTCACCCACCAGCGAGTCTGAAACACTGAGCTGGTTTTACTTTCAAATCCTCCCAGAAACTGAAATTTACACAGACATGGGACTTGCATTTCCCCCTCTGTCATTTTCCTGCCATAACATAGGATGTGATCGCTTTTCTCCGCACAGGAGAGCTTTCCACTGCCCCCACTATTTAGCTAAAAGAAAAAGGAACCCTGTCCTGAAAGCAGCAGGACGGAATCGTCCACTCACCGCACGCCTCCAGGCAGGACGTGAACAAAAGATTCCGGATTTCAGCCCGTTTAAGGCTATTACCATTCATTCAGCGCCGGGTCTGGGATCTTTGTCTACTAAAAGGCTCAGCTCACCCCCAGGTAATGTCCTGCACCGTGCAGGAGGGTTTTTAAAGCCAGGAGCAGAACAGGTAGGGCTGAAAGCAAGATTCAGGCAAGAGGAAACAGGCAGAGCAAGCTTTCTAAAAAGCAGCCGAGGAGTATGGAAGCTCAGTTTACAAAAACGCTGCCAGTTTTCTTTAATAAAAAGTGCCACATCAGGCTGCTTCAGCACAAGCGTGAAACTCCACACTCTCCTCCTGTAACTGTCTCAAGAACCACTTATGGCAGGAGGCAAAGCTTTTTCCCTGGGAGTTTGTGCTAGCAGGACAAAAATAAACCCGAGCAGCAAACCGACCGCCTGACCTGTTCCTGCTCATTTAGCATCTGACGCTTCCCACAACTGGCAGCACCGGTCCTGCTGCAAGAAGACAAAACAGCTAAGGGCATGGGCAAGCATTTCCACAAAAATTCCTTCCACTTACAGAGCTAGCAACATTAAGACTGTCAAGGATATCCTAGAGGATACTACATGAATCCAGGATGCAGGAGCTGGCATCTAACTCCTCGTAGGAGGGCCCAAACCATTCGGCAGCCTGGTGGAAAGGAGCTTCCACTCCCTCAGAGTAACCAAAAGATGACTGAAGAGCCTTACCACCATGGTAGAGAGCTCTCGTTTGCTGGTTCCACGTCGAGAAGCTGAAGCCCAGTGGCTGTCTGGAGTTCCCAGCCCCATCAGGCACCCAGCAAACCCCACAGCGGCTCAGTTGGTGATACCAGCACACACTTGTGTGGCAAAACCCACCTAAGGTGTTCAAGGTAAGTGGAAACGAAGGCACCTCCACAGCCCCCAAGCAGACACACCTGCAGGGAAGCTACAAGATAATGAATCCCAAGGCTAGGCAGAACCTGCAACATCACAACAGCGCTGGCACAGGATTAGGCTATCCGAATCCTTAGGGAAGTCATTAAATGCAGCTCAGCTGCCGGTACGGCCACTCCGTGCTCCTGGGGATCCTCCAGAGCGGACAAGGCTAGTCCACCACCTCAGCTACAACTCAACCTCTGCTTTTTATGTGGTTTGTAGAAATCTCACCAGGGCAGCACCACACGGGTGCCCAAAGGGGTTCTCGGCACCATAGCTACAGCCAAGAGGGCCTTAAATCCTGAGGCAAAATTTAAGATGCTGTTAAAATAGCATTGGTCTCAACACAGTCGAGCCAAGACCACTTCATATTTTGGCCAAAGGCAGCTCTAAAAGCCCCTTTTTTTGTGCGTTTTGTTTTACTTCCCAAGGTGAAGTCTGCTGTACAGCGTAATATCAGTGTAGCCATTCCTACCAAGCAACACCACTAACAAAAGTGATAAGCTCGCACCCCCAACTCATCCCAAACAGGGGTTTTCACTGTATTAACTTACAAGCGAGCACTGCCTTCATAACAACAACGCTTTTGCCAAAACTCCTGTTTTTAAGGAAGCTCCCCTGTTGAGGCAGCTCCTTTCTGAGGAGCAGGATGCTTCAAAGCTGTCACCCAAGCAGCTTTGGAAACAAGCAAAATCACAGCTACCTGTTTCTGCACATTATCAACACAGAATAAGGGTTTAATTTGTTTACAGGAGACTGTTCCAGTCAAGATAAAACCACAGCAAAGCACCAGCATCCTGAAACTCCTCAGGAAAACTCACCTCTAGCCAGAGACCCTCACCAATGCGCATATGTGGTTCACCTATCCTGAAAGCAGCTACAACGAGTGTTAATTGGTTTTAGGTGGGGAATACTGAAAGGTTAAAAAAAACCCCAACCGCCTAAGAACCTGTTTTTTCAGACTTGTCTCTCCCCC
>NW_009703574.1:0-213 GCF_000703405.1 Apaloderma vittatum | reverse complement strand
CGGACCGGGGCTCAGCAGCTCCCCCCAGGCCTGTCCCCAAAGGGGCTCAGTGCCCCCCCAGTACCAGCCCCTTCAGGGAAAGTGGCTCAGGGCACCCCTATCCTTCAGCCTTGTCCTGAAGAAAGGGGCCTCAGTTGCCCCCTCCCCGACCTCCCCCTGAGGGAAAAGGGCTCGGACACCCCCTCCCCAAGGCCAGTCCCTGGAGAGAAAGGG